>NC_053431.1:59981034-60139796 GCF_007990345.1 Gossypium hirsutum
GCACGAGACGACTGTGGACCGATGGATGGCTTAGTGCTGCTTAATTTGATTATGGCTCTGTGCCAACCTAAATATGGCTCTGTGCTATGTTGATTATGGCTTTGTGCAAATCATATTTACCAGTTGCTATGTGCCTATCATCTGACTCTATGTCGATCATATTTACCCATGGCTGTGTGCCGATTATATTACCATCACTGATGGCTATGTGCCGCACTTATTACAGTTACCGATGGCTTTGTGCCAATTATAATACCACTACTGAAGGCTTAAAGTTGTATATATACTAGCAGTTTTGCTACGATTTCGGTTAGTGCTACAATCGGTGCTAACATTGTAAGTGTAAGGATGGTGTGGATGAGTTATTCCCCACAGGTAGTGCAGGGTTGGACGGAGGCAAGTGCAGGGTTGGATGGGATAGCATGCATCCATGCATTCACAAGTTCTATTTTGTTACTGAGATGGGCAAAACCCAATTGATTCTGTTATGGGCTGTGACCCAAATGATATTATAATGGGCTTTGGCCACGTATGCTTTGAACTGGACTGTACTGTTACTGTTAAAGGGCTCTGGCCCAGACTGTTTCTGCTTCTGTATAGTGACAGTTACTCTAGTAAGGGGATTACACACTGAGTTTTCATAAACTCACCCCGCTTTAATTTTTCAGGTAATCTTCGTGAGACGGTTCGACATATCGGAAGACTCGAAGGTGGCCACACTACGAACAGTTAAATTTTAGTATTTTGAATTACTTTATTTTAATTACGTTTTCTCTTAAATTACTTTCTCTTTGTGTTTTTGATGTAATAAGGCCTTTTCTCTAATTTTCTAGCTTTTAATTTGGGGGTTGTTAACTATTATGATTTATTTCCGTTAAAAGTAGAGTGTAGTTTTCCAAAATGATATCTGTTTTCAAAACATCATGTTTTCGCAACATTGTTGAAATGCTTCCGTAAAAAACATGTTTTTAAAAGTAAGGCTGGTTTAAAATGGTTAATAAATAATTAAGTTGACTTTAGAATTAAATAAAAGGGCTTTTATCTTTCAAGCGAAATTTGTTAATAAGGCAAAGTTTTTTTGAAAAAGCATTTTAATTTGACACGCTAGATTTGGCCATAATGTCTAGCCTGGATTCGGGGTGTTACGCTTTATGTGTCCCGGTTTCTTGCACTCATAACAAATGATAGGATCTTTCTCCTAGGTTGATTCAAATTTGAGTCCTTCCTTATTTTGGAATTATTTTCTTTTATTGGACCTCATGGACCTCTTGAATCTTCTAGCAAACATACAATCTTTTCATCCTCATACACTTCTACATTTATATTACCTTATTCTATTATGGACTTGAGGGTTGTAACATCCTGAATTAGTGTATAGTTAGAACTATGGTTTTGAGACCACAAATCTAAAATAGAAATAATTATTTTATAATTATTTGATGGTCCATGATATGATTGCATGGTTGTTTGAAATTTTCATGAAGAAATTCTACGCCTAAAGTGTCCAATTTGAAGTTAGAGACTAATTTGAATAAGTTGCAAAACTTGTGTTCTAAAAGCTTCAAGCATGAACTTGCATTGGATTATTAATTAGAGGTCCTTAAATAACAATTTGACCAAATTCTAAAAATTTGGACAAAAATGGGCATGAATAGGAAAATTTTGAAAGAAAGGCTTAAAGGGCATTTTTGTCATTTGGTAAATAAAAGAATAAAGAGGAAAAATAAGTAAAAATATTCTCATCTTCTCCAAGTGATAGCCGAAATTTCCAAGAGCCATAGCTAGGGTTTTGTTCAACTTTTCAAGCTTCATTGTAAGTGCTCCCTAGCCTCGTTTTTTATGTTCTTTACATTTTTGAGATCCTTGAAGCATGATCTATCCATTTCTAGCCATATTTTGAAGTAGGATTCATGAATGAAACTTGACCCATGTGTGACATGTTTGTATTTTGATGTTTAGTGGAATAACAAGAAAGTTTGATGTGTAATGAACATCTTTTACTAAGTGATTTTTAGTGAAAACACCTAAAAGGGACTTATTTGTAAAAGATGTAGAAATGGGTAGTGAAAATGTGATTTAATGAGAAATGTGGGCTGATAGGAGTTTGAATATGAATTGGCTAGTCTTGGGTAACCAAGAAAATGCATGTATTTCATTTTACGAGCCTAGGGACTAAAGTGTAAATAAGTGAAAAGTTAAGGGTAAAAAGGTAATTTTACCAAAGTATGTGTTATGGGGCTATTTGAACAATGTATGTATTAAATAAGTTAAATTTGGCATTATAGATCAAGAAAAACGAGATTCGAGTCTTGATCGGGGAAAAAACAAGGTTTACGAGGATTAGGACTGTTCTTATCATTTTGTACCAAGGTAAGTTCATATTTGAATAATGCAATATGTATCATGTATAATACTTTGTTATTTTGTAAATTTAAATGCTGTATTGTTAATATGAGTAAGCCTTGATTCCTTCCATAAAAAAATGATGGATACTATGTACTTTGAGATCTACATTACGAACAAGTCTGACAGTGATGCGATAAGTATGGAAATCCTGTGTGAACCCTAGGAATAGTTTAGGATACATGTGACATGTCACTAGGAACTAATGATCTAAGCTCATGAGTTGTGGTCTGAGTCCATGATATAAGTAACACATGTTTTGAGGTTCCAGGTACTGGTCCTATATGTCTACTGGTGGCTGGGTAGTTCGACATGTGATAGCTTGTGGGAGCAGCCCGTGTAGCTACATCCTGAAGGATAGCTTGTGTGAGCAAACCCGTGAGTAGCTCGAAAGCGAGCAACATGTGATATGTGATATGAGGTAGCGATGGCTGCATATAGGGCACTTAGGTGCGAGAATTCCGATGTATCCGATGGTATTCCAAGTGTTCAATGGGTAGTCCAAAGAAAAGTTCAATGAGTAATTTTGATGAATACATCGAAGATGAAAAAGTAAGTTGTTATGCGCAAGTGGAAACAAGTATGTATATCAAACTCATGGGAACATCATGGGATATGGTGAATTTTTGGTAAGAATATATATATAAATATGAAGAATAAGTTTAAGTGATTTGATATAAAATGTAAGATTATGTTCATTAGTTAAATGTATGATTAATGCTTGTTTAAATTGCATTTTATTTGCATGTGAACTTACTAAGCTTTAAAGCTTACCCCATTTCCTTTCCCTTTCCTTATAGTGTCGCCAAGCTAGCTTGGGGATCGGAAGACGACGGAGTTTTCGATCACAATATCAATTGGAAAATTTTGTATAGTTAGATTCAACATTTTAAATATGGCATGTATAGGGACTTGGTCTTTTTGTTATGTGTCATATTGATTAGTCAAATGTGTTAGCTCATGATGATGTTATGATTCATTTTGTATATGGCCATGAGAGGTGGCTCATATTGATTATTTAGGTTGTAACCCTAATCAATTGTGCATGCATGCAAATGTGTTATTGCTTGTTGTGGTTGCTTGATGGATGTGTGATTAGGCTTGTGATTGTTTGTGATAATGAGTGTGATGGATGGCATGTATGCTTAATGAATGAAATATAATTAATGTGTAGGGAAATAAATGTCGTACAAATGTATAACTTGGAAGTAGGATAGCAAAGATAATTATCCATGAAATTGGTGTGGAAACCTTGGGTAAACCTACTAACTTGAATATGTTATACATTGACTTATTAAAAACATAAAATCTCTATGTTTCATATGATAAATGTGCCATGTTGTATGCCATGAAGTGGGTTTAAATGTGTGAGTGCTTAAGGGTGGCAAATGGCTTGGAAAATAGCCTAGAAATTGTCTACACGGTTGGACACATAGGCGTGTGTCACACACGGCCTGCCCCATGGGCGCGTGGTTCGGTCGTGTGTCCTCTGTACCCTAATTAATGCAGAACAAAATGCCCAGTAGTAAACACACGGGCAGAGACACGACCGTGTGTCTCAGCAGTGTGGAGGACAAGGCCTCGGGACATGGGCGTGTACCCAGGCTGTGTGAAGTCTGCACTTAATTTCAAAAATTTAATTTGCCACACAGCCTAAGCACACGGGCATGTGCTATGGCCGTGTGACCTCATTTTGCTCATGACGTCATAGTCAGAGAGTTACACAGCTGAGAACACGGGCGTGTCCCAAGCCACATGGACATGTGTGACCACACGGCCTACCCACACGGGTGTGTGACTCTCCAAAACAAGAAAATTTTCTAAGTGTTGAAAAGGTTTCTAAAGTTCTCAGTTTAGTCTCGAACCACTTCCAATGTATGTTTTGGGCCTCGTAGGCCCTTATAAGGGACAATTTGCATGTGATTGAAAAGTTTTAAATTTGGACGAAATTTTATGGCCTGATTTTGTATGTTTGCTTATGTTTAAGTCCGGCCATTGTATCCTTGCATGTGAATGAATATTGGTCTCGTTTTTAAGGATTTCTATGTTTTTGAAGTTGTTGTAAATTAATCTAGCTAGCCCAAGGACTAATTTGAAAAACTATTAAAAGGTTAGGGTTTTTCCATTAATGTAGTCATGTAGTTTTTTATGTTTTATGGAAGAAAATGAATCCTTATTGATAAATAAAGAACTTTTGTAAAGTGATTTTTGTTGAACATGACAATTAGAGATTTATTTGTCAAATGTGTAAAATACAAGGTGAAATTGTAAAATAATGAATTGTATGAATTGATGAATTGCTATGGGTGTATATTGAATTTGGATAGCTTTGTATGTGGATGAAATTGCATGAGTTTCAATTTACTGGCTTAAGGACTAAATTGTAAAGAAGTTAAAATATTAAGGGTAAAAGTGTAAATTTGCAAAAGTATGTATTTTGGACTAAATTGAATAGAATGAATATTGAATGGGTTGAATTTGATTATTTAGATCAAGTTAAGCCTCGTACAAACGTAGATCGAGGGAAAGATAAAGCATCAGACTAGTCGATCCTATTTCATCGTTTTTGTGATCGAGGTAAGTTCGTATGTTTAAATAACATTTTGATGTATTTCATTTAAATGATATTATGTTAGTTATCATATCATGTCACAATGAAAATCTAACTATGTTACGATGAATATCGAGCCCCGTTTGAACCTTAGGAATATATAAGATACAAATGACATGTCATTAGGGTTACCATGTTTCAGTTGTTGGTCTTGAATGTCCTACCGATGGCTGAGTTCCGACATTTGTAGCAGATACTCGTCAACTTGTGTGAGCAGCATCATGTAGCTAGATTCTGACCGTCAGCTTGAGTGAGCAGACCCATTTATGGCTCGATTGAGCATCTATGTAAAGGAAACGAATGGTTTCGACCATGTGTTTAGCACACTTTATGTGAGCTTCCCGCGTATCCAATATTATTCTAAGTGGTTCAAAAGGAAAAAAAAGGGAAAGAACAGTAAGTGTACCAAAAGCTAGTTTAAGAGCTCATGAAAAGGTATGAATTATTGATGATAAAAGTATGAACACCCATGACTAAGAAAAGTATGAACTAAGTTATGCTATGTTCATGTACTATACCTTACCATGTGATGATATTGCTAAGTTATGAGTTTAATCACTAACTTGTGTTGTTAATGATACTTAGGCTTGTGCCAAGCTATGTTGGGTTGATTCATGTCTATTTTATGATTATGCATTGAAATGGTAAGCTATGTTCATGATTTACTGTAACACCCCAAACCCATCCTAGACGTTACGGCCGAATCTGGTGCGTCACATCAAACCATTTTTCAAATTTGATCTTTCCAGTGAAAATCCATTACTGAATCTAAATTTATTATTAAACCATAGTTCCTATCAAAACGTTTACCAATTTGTTTGCCTTTGGTATATTACCTCATTTAAAATCGTGGAAGCATTTTGAAACTTTGTTGTTGGAAGCTCGTATTCCTTAGAAAAATCATCCCATTTTGAAATCTAGAGTTTTCCTAGACTAGCAGTTTAGTCTAAGAAATCACAATCCAAATTAAAACTTAAAACCCACCAACGGCCTTATTACATAAAAAAAACCCAAAACGAAATCTAATTGCAATTAAAAAAACAGAAACAGTAGTATGGCCATCGCCGAGCCCCTCGTAGCTCCAATCCGTCTAAGGCTGGGAATTACCTAAAAGGTTAATAAACGGGGTGAGTTTTCAAAAACTCAGTGTGTAATCCCAATAACAAACAAACAGTGAATAACACGGTATCAGTACAATCTGGGCCAAAGCCCTATTCAGTCTCGACATATACTGGGCCGAAGCCTTTCGTTTAACGGTTACTGGGCCGAAGCCTTTTCATAAATCATATCACTGGGCTGAAGCCTTTACTGTAAACGGTATGGCCCATAGGCCCATTTCAATATCACATGTAATACCAATGGATGTATGCAAGCCCATTTGGGGAGACTACTCAACCTACCATCCGCTACTCTCCACCCGTACCAACCAAGCTCTCCATGTGGGGAATAACTCAACCCACCCATCCAAACTCTCCACTGGCAGCATAGATACTTTATCATATAACTGGAGGCCTAGCCTCTTTTAATAACTAGGGCAAAGCCCTTTTTGGTAAACTGGGGCAAAGCCCTTTTCGCACTGTGACAACCCAAATTAGGGCCTAATCGGAATAGTGGTTTCGTGACCACAAATCCTGTGACAGCCCTAAATTGACTCTAGTCGAAAAGTGGTTTCGGGACCACAAGACCGAGTCATAAAAATAATTAACCATTATATTTGATGCTTATTATATGTATATAGGCATGTGTGAAAATTTCATGTTTGAATTTTTTTAATTGTAAGTGAATTTTGCTAAATAGGACTTATGTGAGAAAATTTAGAAATGTGCTAGGCAAATGTTAAAGTGGCCTATTGATGCATGCTAGAAAATGTTGTCCTTGCATGTCAAAATACCCAAAACTTGGGATGGTGGCCGGCCATGCTATGGGTAAAAAGGTATTATAAACATGCTATGTTAGTGTTTCATGGGAGGAATGATAAAATAAGGAGCATGGTAATAAAATAATGAAAAGGAAAATGATGAAGAAAAAAGAAAAAGTTCTCATGTTGTTCAACTTGGCCGAATAGAAGAAAGAAAAAGAAGGGAAAGAGCTTGGAGAAAATCGGCTATGGTGGTTCACTAGACTAAGGTATGTTGATGTTGTTCCATGAGATTCATGCATATTTTAGTTGTTAGCTTGAGTTCTACCTAGCCCATGGTTTAAATCTTTGCTATGAGATGGAGATGATATTCGGCCATGGGTGTTGTCTTCTTGGTTGGTGTTTCATGTTGTGGTGATGAGGCATGAAGATGAGTTAAGTTTCGGCTAAGATCGACTTGTGTTGATGTCATTTGCATGCTAAGTGTGAAGCTTTGTAATGATACATGTGATGGTGATTGATGACTCTTGGATTTTCTTTTTAGCATTTTTGAGTTAGACATTAAGTTCTTTGTTTAACCCATGACCAAAATTGAAATGGTATGGTGTCTTGATGCATTCGGCCATGGTAGGAAGTAGATGAGAATTGGTAGTAAGGTGAAGTGCAAATGTTAGTGTTTGATTACTAGTGTATATATGTGTATTAGCCGAGTTTTGAACTTGAAACAAAATGGTATGTAGTCAATGCAAGTAACCACATTTGTAGGAAGTATTAAGCATATAATCGGCCTCAACATAGACATGCATATTCAGCCACATGAGGTAGATTGGTGTTGCATGTATTCGGTTAGAGGCAAGCATATTGATGCTTTTATCTTGGCTTAGATAATCGGCTAAAAGAGAGTGTGGGCTAATATGTTGAGTTGATTCATGATTTCATATATATGTGACTCTAATGTCTAATGTATATATGGGTTAAGTACCTTGAGTTTCTCTTTTTGATGTTCAAATGATTAAATCAATTTATTGTTAAATTAAGCTCAAGAGCAAAGGGGAACTAAATCCGATAAAGGGAAGGAAAAAGTGATCGAATAGCAGTCGAAATCGTTCGACAACATCCGAGGTAAGTTTTCGAGTAATGAAACTTAGTTTACGATTTGATTAAGTCATGACGTATAATCATAACAAATATACGGTGATATAATGATTCTACTTGAATTATATGTTGAGTTAATTAGTCTATACGTATGATGGGTAGCCGTATGTGCATAGAGATCATGTCATAAAGCAAACCAAATCATGTTGTTTGTATGTGGCTATTGAGCCGAAAATGGGAATGCTTAATAATTGACTTGTGTTTGAATTCTAGTTATGAAAATGAAATAGAGATGTGTCATGATTTATTGATATGTGCATGAATATTCGGATGATAACCGGGCTAAGTCCCGAAGGCATTTGTGCGAGTTACTATATCCGGGCTAAGTCCCAAAGGCATTTGTGCGAGTTACTATATCCGGGCTAAGTCCCGAAGGCATTTGTGCGAGTTACTATATCTGTGCTAAGTCCCGAAGGCATTTGAGCAGGTAGCTATGTCCGGCTAAATTCCGAAGGTACTTGGTTTTGGAATGAGCGATCTTGCTGTAATAATTTCAATTAATACGCTCGTAAAATCCCAACGATGAGGTATGTTTCGTATATGCATTGGATTAGTTGATTCCTTTTTAGTAGTATTCGCTCAGTCGATTAATGAGCTTCCGACTTTTGGTTAAGTTGATCTCTTATGTATGAATATAAGGGTTGGTAATGTGAAGTAGGTATGATTTTGAGAATGTGTGTATATGAAATTATCTGTTTAGTCATATGAATGCTATACTTCAGTTGTGCCTAATTTCGTTGCTCAAAACTTACTAAGCATTAAATGCTTATTCCGTTTCTTTGATTCTCTGTTTTATAGATTTTGGTTCGTCAGCTATCGGACTCGGGATTGTCAAAGTTGAAGTCATCGACACTATCAAAGCCCTTTTGGTACTCTTTTAGTTGAACTCTGAAAATGGCATGTATAGGACTACCCTTGTTGTTGTTGGTCATGTACCCTTTGGTTTTGTATAAATTTGGATAGCCATGCGAAAATGGCTTATATATACTTTGAGCATAGCATTATAATCGTTTTGTATGTTGTTCATTGAGAGGTATGGAAATGTTTGGTAACGATTAGCCATTGGAATGGTTAATCATGATCATTTTGGTGCTTTGTATGACAAATTCTAGTTGATTCATGGAAAACCATGAAATAGGTAAAGTTTACCTTAAAAATAGATGCTGACAGCAGCAGTGGTGTGGATTTGAAAAATCACTAAAAATAGTAGGAACAGAATTAAATAGTTAATAAATTATGTAATTGAACCTTGATGAATCTATTTTCATATGAAAGTAACGAAACGATCATATGAGCTGTATTTTATGAGATTCTTAAGTTTTCGTGAAACAGGGCCAGAGCGATTTCTGGATCCCCTGTTCCGACTTTTGAAATTCACTATAAATTAACCAGAGATAATTAGAAGTCATGCCCTATACGTACAGATTCATTTTCGAGTCTAGTTTCTTTAGAAACAAATGGCATAAGTATTGAAGCCCTGTAAAAGGAGATATCTAAGTCGTAATGCATGAAGGTCAGAGTAGTCGAACCCTGTAACAGGGGAGACTTTAACTAATAAACTGTACTAATTGGCTCAACAAAAAATTCTAGAAAAATATTTGTAGATGGATATATGAGTCTAGTTTCAGCTAAAATTTACGAAACTGGTTTTCGAGTTTTGGAACTCAAGATATGATTTTTAAGGTGACAGTGATGCAGTTAGCCAGCTTGTCTGGAAATTTTTAAAATGGTCTGTGAAAATAAATGAATTAAGTCGGTTAGCACCTCGTGTTCGACTCCGGCAACGGTCTCGGGTACGGGTGTTACAAATTCGAGATAGAAATAAATGTTTTATAATTATTTTGGGGTTTATGATATGATTTCATGATTTCGTGAAAATTTCGTGATGAAATTCTATGCATTGAGCGCTTAAGTTGAGATTAGGGACTAAACCGAATAAATTGTAAAACTCATGTTTTAGAAGTTTTTAGTATGAAATTGCTTTGGGATATTAACTAGGAGGTCTTAAATAGCAATTTGACTCATTCCTATGTTATGGACAAAAGTTGGACATGGAGAGAATTTTTGGAAAGTTTAGTAGTAAGGGTATTTTGGTCATTTGTATATTAAATGAAATAAAATGGGAAAAATAACACAAAATTGTTCATCATCTTCACTAGTTGCTGCCGAAATTTGCTCTCCTCCATAGCTAGGGTTTCTTCAATTTTCAAGCTTCATAGTAAGTGATTTCAAGCCCCGTTTTTAATGTTCTTCACATTTTTGAAATCCTCGTAGCTCGGTTTACTTATTTCTACCATTATTTCGAGTTAGGGTGTATGTTTAAAAATTTACCCATGAATGATAGGCATGTATTGTGTTGTTTGATGGTAGAATATGAATATTTGAAGTTAGGAGAACGATCTTTTCTAAGCGATTTTTAACAAAAACGAGCAAAACGGCATAATCGATAAAAATACCTATTGTTCATAACTATGTGTTAGAGTGAGAATTTGATGTTGCCATAGAAGAGAAAAATGATCAGTAGGTCATTAAACATAAGAATAAGGGCTGAAAGTAAATTTCCGAGCCTTGGGGAAAAATCATAATTTTGTAAAAGTTAGGGGGCAAAAATGTAATTTTTGTATAATGTGATTTTTGAATTAAAATAAATATTTCGAGTGTTAAATGAACTAAATATGTTGTTATAGATCAAGAAAAGCGTGGAATCGACCTCGAACGGGGAAAGGAGAAAGTTTTGGACTAAATTGCAAAATTCCCATATTTTGCACCAAGGTAAGTTTGTATGTAAATAATACATTAATTTCATTTACATTCTTATATTTCAGCCTATTATATATATTAGATGATGTTGAAGTATAAATCGACTATTGGAAGAATGGAAATAAGTAATAGAGAGAGATCCCGGTTGAACATTCGGATACTATGTATAAATCGACTATTGGAAGAATGGAAATAAGTAATAAAATAGAGGGGGGCGTAGCTAGGTCACATGTATGGTGCCGAGTGCACATCATGTGTACAAGAAAGCTACGAGATACTATGTAGTGGCTAGGTCACATGTATGATACGGTATGTATCCCATGTAGACAAGAGAGCTACGTGAGAAATAAATGTAGCTAGGTCGCATGCGTGATTCCAAGTGAAGGACACCATATAGACAAGAGAGCTACGAGACAAATCGGCTAGGTCGCATGAGTGGTACTAAGTGTTCACCATGTGTACAAGAGAGCCGAATTAAATGAAATATGATGGTGGGGCTGTGTGCTGAAACCATCAAGTATCGAGGATTAATCCGAATTGTTCAACGGGATGGCTTTATGGTGACATTGTAGTCATGGGCCTATACTTGTGATGTATGAAATGTAGTGAAAATAATTTGTGCTATATATATATATATAAGTTAAAATGAGGTTAGTACAAAGAATGTGTGAAAGAGTGAAATTAGCATTAAAACTGTTTTGGACAGTATCAGTGACGTGATCTCAAAAATCACCAAAAATATAAGGAATTTAATTAGAGGTTGAATGAGATGTGAAATTAAATCTTAATGAGTCTGTTTTCATATAAAAGAAACAGAGCAAGCAAAGAAATTCTATATTTTGAGATATTTACAATTGTGTGTGACTTGCTCAGAATGACTATGTGATCCCCTGTTCCAACTTTGAAAAATCATTAAAACTTGTACAAAACAAATTAAGAAATATAGTTTATATGCCTAAATTCCTTATTGAGTCTAGTTTTAAATGAAATAGGTTTCATGGTTATTTGAATTGTGTACTGATATAAATTCAGTTCGTAGTGAACAGAGGTCAGATCAGTTGAGCTGTGTAACAGGGGAAACTTTAACTAATAAACTGTACTAATTGGATGAACCAAAAATTTTAGAAAAAAATTAGTAAGAATTTTTATGAGTCTAGATTCAAGGAAATTTTACGGATTTGAATTTCGAGTTTTGTAACTTGAGTTATGATTTATTTAGTGATCATGATGCAGGAGGGACAGCTTGATAAAACCGGAGTAAATAGTAAAAAAATAAAAAATATGATATAATTGAGTTATGTTGTAGACATATTAGATTCCTTATCTGCTATTTATATACTTAATTACTAAGCTATAAGCTTACTTTCTTTTCTTTCCTTGTCTTATAGTGTCATCCAGCTAGCACAGGAGTTAGAGATCGTTGAAGATCCGCCCGCACTATCAATACCCTTGGTATCTGAACTTAACATTTTGAAATATAGCATGTATAGCAGACTTAGTTATTTTGTTACGTGTTATAATTGTCTAGGTTTAAAATACTACTTATAGAATCAAACTAATCATTTTGTACGAAGCCTTTGGAATTGGTTTGTATTGTTAATGGCATATGTTATAATGATTCATCATCAAATTGCACGCCATATTTTTGTTGGGTTTTATTTAATAGTATATACTATAATTTGTTAATAATACCTCGTACCCTGTTCCAGCGATGGATACGGGTAAGGGGTGTTACACGCACTTCCTCCATTTATATAAAACCCCACCCATGCAACATGTCATGTATGCAGAATGTCATGCCCATATTTGAATCAAACAATCACAGTCAAGTCATTCATATCACCAACATGTATTCACAATCAAATCCGTCAACCACACAGTCAAAGTCAGTCACTTGCCCACAAGGGCAAAACAGTCATTTAACACCCCAGGGGCAAAATGGTAATTTTACCCCATAAGGGTATCTCGGTAATTCTACCCTACAGGGGTATTTCAATAATTCTACCCTACAAGGGTATTTCGGTAATTCTACCCTACAAGGGTATTTCAGTAATTTCACAAATTAGGGGTATTTTGGCAATTTTGTAAACTAAGGGTATTTTGGTAATTTTACAAACCAGGGGTATTTTGGTAATTTTGTAAACCAAGGGTATTTTGGTAATTTTACAAACAAAGGGTATTTTGGTAATTTTGTAAACCCATGTATTCTAAACAGGGATAACAATACGAATAGGCCTAAAGCCCTTCTCGGCCCAAATGGGCCCACACGCTCGTGTGGCCCTTTTAGCCCAAATCTAGCCACAGATATGAGATTCACCTAGCCTAGTCCAATATTTACTACACAATCAAACAACTTATCCAATAGGGCCCATAGGCCCATTGGCCTATTGGGCCCACATGGCCCCTTTCGGCCCATTGCGGCCCAAAGTAGACATCCTATAGCTAGAGTAGTGAGAAATACACACCTGATAGGAGACTGGAGTTAATCCACGCTCTGAGCACTCTTAGCCGATGCCCAACCCAAACGAGCACCACATAAAGCGAAAGGGATCAGCCAAAGAAGGTACCTCTACTCTCCTCATGGTTCTCTCTATTTAAAGCCAGCTTCGTATCCCCTCTTATGTTAGCTTCCTGATGTGGGATCCCTCCAACATCAGAGTTTAAATTCAACACCAACTCTTGCCGCCCTATTAGCAAAATAAATGCTCTTTGATTGCCATAAGTTTCGAACCTTGGACCTCCTTGCCAACTCTATGACGCCACCTTGCCACTTCACCACAGGCTCTTTTTGTGTCATATTTTATCCCAAATTAATTATAAGGTTTAAAAGCCAAAGTCTAGGTTCACTTAAAAAAACCAAAATAAATTGCAAGAGCCAAGGCTTGAACCCAGGCTCCCATACAACCTTAATGATGCCACAACCACTAGACTACAAGCTTCCTTGTGTCATTTATTTAACACAATAATTTAAAAGGCCCTTATCCAAGCATCCAGGTTTTTTTTCACTTAATACCAAAATTTTTGCTAAAGCCCAGGTTTGAACCCAAGATTTCTCCAACACTTCTCACAGCCATTAACCACTAAAGTAGACATTTAATTGTGACATTTCATTGCACAATTAAATACCTATATATAACCTCCTTACGGACCCACACTCAAGGCTCAATACTTCTAGGCCCAAATTCGAGGTGTTGCAATTCTACCCCCATTAAAGAAATTTCGTCCTCGAAATTTCCCACTCTCAGACTACACCACCACACCTCTGCTGTGCACTCTGATACTAATAATACTAACATACGCCCAAAACATTTATCCATCAGAGCGGATAGATTTCACCTACAAACAATTTCTACATTTCCAGAACACACACCAAATAAATACTAAATCTAAATTCAAGCGTTACAGTTTACTCTAACTAGAGAGTTCTAGTATAGTGCTACTATCTATAGTAGTTTCTCAATATAGCATTTCAATCTATAACAGTAAACAGAGTTAGAGAACTTACAGATTTGGTGCCGGAGTGTAACACCCTAAATTTGGGCTTAGAAGTTTTGGGCCTTGAGCATGGGAGCGGTTGAAGGCAGCTTATAGTATTTTGTTATGCATGTAAATTTTTGTTAATGAAGGCTTGTTTTAGTGGTTAAGTGTACTGAGAAGTGTTGGAGAAGTCCTGGGTTCAAATCTAGACTCTAGCAAAAATTTTGGTTTAAGGTGAATCAAACCCTGGGTGTAGTAGGTAGGCCTTAAGATTATTGGTAGGGAAATTGTGCCATAGAAAGCCTTGTGGTCTAGTGGCAAAGTAGTGCCACATAAGAGGCAGGAAGGTGGCGTCATAGAGTTGGCAAGGAGGTCCAGGGTTCGAAACTCATGGCAATCAAAGAGTATTTATTTTGCTAACAAGGGGCGGCAAGAGTTGGTGTTGAATTTAAACTCTGATGATGGAGGGATCCCACATCGAGAAGCTAACATAAGAGTGGATGTGAAGCTAGCTTTAAATAGAGAGAACCATGAAGAGAGTAAAGGTATCTTTCTTGGCTGATCCCTTTCGCTTTATGGCATGCTCGTTTGGGTTGGGCGTCGACTAAGAGTGCTCGAAGCGCGGATTAACTCCAGTCTCCTATCAGGTGTGTATTTCTCACTACTCTAACTGTAGGATGCTACTTCAGGTTGCGATGGGCCAAAAGGGGCCATGTGGGCCCAATGGGCCTAGAGGCCCAATTGGATAAGTTGTTTGATTGTGTAGTAAATATTGGACTAGGCGAGGTGAATCTCATATCTGTGGCTAGATTTAGCCTAAAAAGGCCACACGAGCGTGTGGGCCCATTTAGGCTGAAAAGGTCTTTTGGCCCATTCATAGTGTTATCCCTTTTTAGAATACTTTAGTTTACCAAATTACTAAAATACCCCCAGTTGTAAAATTACCAAAGTACCCGCGGTTTATAAAATCACCCAAATATCCTCGATTTGTAAAATAACAGAAATACCCCCAGTTTGTAAAATTACTGAAATACCCTCGACTTGTAAAACTATCAAAGTACCCTCGAATTACAAAATTATTGTTTTACCCTCGATTTAGAAAATTACCGTTTTACCCTCGATTTACAAAATTACCGTTTTACCCTCGATTGATAGAATTACTATTTTACGTTCGATTTATAGAATTACCGTTTTATCCTCGATTGATAGAATTACTATTTTACCCTCGATTTACAAAATTACTATTTTACCCTCGATTTACAAAATTATTGTTTTACCCTCGATTTACAGAATTACCATTTTACCCTCGATTTATAAAAGTACCATTTTACCCCTAGGATGTTAAATGATTGTTTTGCCCTTGTGGGCAAGTGACTGACTTGGACTGTATGGTTGACGGATTTGATTGTGAATATATGTTGGTGATATGAATGACTTGACTGTGACTGTTTGATTCAAATATAGGCATGATATTCTAATTCTGTATGTTGTATGCCATGACATGTATATCTGTTGCATGGGATACGGGTTATATTGATGGAGGAAGCGTTCTGGCAGCCTCGCTGCTATCTGGTGGCCTCGCCACATATATTTGTTCTGGTGACTTCGTCACAATATCTGGCAGCCTCGCTGTAATCTGGTGGCTTCGCCACATATATATATTTATTCTGGTGGCCTAGCCACAATATCTGTAACTGGTGACTTCTTCACAATATCTGGCAACCTCACTGCAATTTCTGTGGTGTGTAGCGGTTGGGTGCGTCGAGTAGTCTCCCCACATGGTGTAAGGTTGGTACGGGGGTGTATACGGCTAGATTGGGTTGGGATTCCATTCACATTCTGATTTTGATTCTGTTACTTGATACTGATACTGATTCTGATTCTAATTCTATCACCTAATTCTGATTCTGATTCTGATTCTGATTCTGATTCTATCACCTGATTCTGATTCTGATTCTCATTTTGATTCTAGTTCTGATAATATTTCTTATTCTGTAATGGGCTAAGGCCCATCTAGTACTATCTGTTATAGTGGGCTAAGGCCCAATTGATACTGGAACTGTAAGTAAGGCTGGAGCCAGACTTTTAATTCTTTTATATGACTGACTGTTCCTTTTTTATAGTAGGGGATTTCACACCGAGTTTTCGTAAACTCACCCCGTTTATTAACCTTTCAGGTAATTTCTAGCCTTAGACGGATCAGAGCTGCGAGGGGCTCGGAGGAAGCCACACACACTGTTTATTTTATAGTTTTGATTATTACTTTTAAATGTTTTATGTGGGTTGTAGTAGAGCCGTTGTAATTTTCTGGATTTCAAATTTGGAATTTTATTTATTTTTCTTATAATTGCTAGTATTAGAACACGATTTTCCAAAGCAACTACTGTTGTTCAAAACATCTCGTATTCGCAATTGTTTTTAAATTAAGCTTTTGCAACTACCAAGTTGTTAAGAATGTTATTTAGCTGATGTTTTCTAACAAGGTTTAAAAAAGGTATAAGTTTTTAATTACTAAGAAGGGTTTTTAATGGAAACATGGTTTTCGAAAAACACTTCAATGTGACACGCCAAATTCGAGCCAAACTTAACGTCTGGGTCGGGTTTGGGGTGTTACATTTAGTGGTATTAGAACCAAGTTGCAACAACTCGGCTGTAGATTGGGTTTTCAAAGGTTGAATTTTATAAAATTATTTTCAACTACGTGGTCTGTTTGAAGTATTTCTTTTAAAAAGTGTGGCACACCGAGTCTCCTGCACCGAATCCGTAGGTTTTCTGAATACTTTTGTCTATTTAGAAATTGAAATATTGTGGATTCCTTAGATATTGGACTGAATTTAAATTTGGTATTTATTTTATGTGGATGTGATAATTGGATATAGAAATTGTATATATGTGTGATAGATATCTGTCTACTTTAGTGAATAAGTGTTGTATGCATGAGATGTTTCAAGTTCTAATTGAAGTGTGATAGTGATAGTGGGATCAGAGTGCGCAGCGGTAGCGTAGTGGGGTAGATGTTACACGACCACCCTGTTAGATGGAAATTTTGGGGACGAAATTTCTTTAAGGGAGGTAGAGTTGTAACACCCTGAATTTGGGCATAGAAGTTTTGGGCCTTGAGCATGGGAGCAGTTGAAGGCAGCTTATAATATTTTGTTGTGCATGTAAATTTCGTTAATGAAGGCTTGTTTCAGTAGTTAAGTGTACTGAGAAGTGTTGGAGAAGTCCTGGGTTCAAATCTAGACTCTAGCAAAAATTTTGGTTTAAGGTGAATCAAACCCTGGGTGTAGTAAGTAGGCCTTAAGAATATTGGTGGGGAAATTGTGCCACAAAAAGCCTTGTGGTCTAGTGGCAAAGTAGCGCCACATAAGAGGCAGGAAGGTGGCGTCATAAAGTTGGCAAGGAGGTCCAGGGTTCGAAACTCATGGCAATAAAAGAGCATTTATTTTGCTAACAAGGGGCGGCAAGAGTTGGTGTTGAATTTAAACTCTGATGATAGGAGGATCCCACATCGAGAAGCTAACATAAGAGTTGATGCGAAGCTGGCTTTAAATAGAGAGAACCATGAAGAGAGTAAAGGTACCTTTCTTGGCTGATCCCTTTTGCTTCATGGCATGCTCGTTTGGGTTGGGCATCGGCTAAGAGTGCTCGGAGCGCGGATTAACTCCAGTCTCCTATCAGGTGTGTATTTCTCACTACTCTAGCTGTAGGATAGCTACTTCGGACCGTGATGGGCCGAAAAGGGCCATGTGGGCCCAATGGGCCTAGGCACCCAATTGGATAAGTTGTTTGATTGTGTAGTAAATATTGGACTAGGCTAGGTGAATCTCATATATGTGGCTAGATTTGGGCTAAAAGGGCCACACGAGCGTGTGGGCCCATTTGGGCTGAGAAGGGCTTTAGGCCCATTCGTATTGTTATCCCTGTTTAGAATACTTTAGTTTACCAAATTACTGAAATACCCCTAGTTGTAAAATTACCAAAGTACCCCCAGTTTATAAATTACCAAAATATCCTCGATTTGTAAAATTACTGAAACACCCTCAGTTTGCAAAATTACTGAAATACCCTCGACTTGTAAAATTATCAAAGTACCCTCGAATTACAAAATTACTGTTTTATCCTTGATTTACAAAATTACTGTTTTACCCTCGATTTATAAAATTACCGTTTTACCCTCGATTTACAAAATTACCTTTGAAGTCTTGGTATTAGGGGAAAGTATTGCAAAACCTTGACTAGTTTCTTTCTTAACTGGGCCCCACCTTCATCCGCATTCACATCTTCTGTATTCCCATTCATCCAACGAGACTTGCCGTAAACATTACAACACTGTTGGTTCTTCTGATGACCCCAGTACAACATGCAATCATTTGGGAAACTATGAATTTTATCATACCCAAGGCCCAAATCTTTTATTAGTCTCTTCATATCTTGACAAGATTGGGGTTTTTTTGCAAAAGGAAACATCTCTCTCAGAAACTCTAGCAGCATTGTAAAAGAATTTCCAGTCCACCCTCCCAAACATTTTAAGTGAAATAAATGAATGCAGAAGGACAATTTCGAATATTTTGATCCCTCGTAAAGTTCTTCGTTCATTTCATTAAGTAAATTGTAGAACTTCGCCGCTTCTTTATTTGGCTCCTCATAAGGTGCACTTGTTCCCGTTTCGCCAAAAACATTTCCACCAATATTACAATCATCGGATGCAATAAAGTTAGGTGGAAACGATTGCTCACCATGACTATGCATATTAAATGCATCCCGCAACATACCTTCCATGTCATCCTGTCTAACATACTGATGGTAATCAGTATCAGGATAAGTCGGATTAACCATTGAAGAAGTTCCACTAGATGTACACTCTCCACGGAAAATCCATTTTTTATACCCCCGAATAAAGCCATCAACAATTAGATGTTCGGAGACAACTTCACGAGTATGCCAATTGATGTTGCCACACTTCTTACACGGGCAAAGAATCATATTCTCTTGGCTTGCATTTTGAAATGCAAAATTTAGAAAAGTTTGTACTCCATTTCGATAGGCGTTGCTTACCCTTGACAATTTCATCCAACTCCGATCCATTTCGTAGTTCTTGAATTCTAAAGTTGACAATAAATTACACAGGTAAGTTGTTTATTATGTAAGTCTTGATATGATATATTTTTATGTTTTATGTAAGTTATGTAGATTATGTAAGTTATGAAATTTGAACTTTAAATTATATGCTTTTAAGGAAATTATTAGATTACACTACATGTATTAGTTAAGTTATGTAAGTTGTTATATACGTTATGTGAGTTATGTAAATTATCTAAGTAATGTGAGTTATGTAAGTTGTTATGTAAATTATGTAAGTTATATGAGTTATGAAAGTTATGTAATTTATTTAAGTAATGATCAATATTAATACTATTTTGATAAAAATTATTTATAACTTTTAAAGACATTTAAAATTATTAAATATTAAAATCAAACATTATTAATATAAAAAAATAGTAATTTGAATATAGTAATTTTTTAAGATTCATCATACGTGGCGTTGTTACACCTAAGGAGGATCCATTATATCTTACAGCTCGATATAAGGCAACCCGTCAGGTTTCCAGCCTATATACTTTGAATCTTTAAAATATTTAAAAAAAGGTTGGAGAGAAGGTCAACTATTGTTGTAATTTTAATGGACAAGCAAGCTACATGGTAATAAATATTCAATACTAAATAAGCTCGATAGAACTTTTTTCAAGTCTTTTTGAATTTTTTAAGATTCATCATACGTGGCGTTGTTACACCTAGGGAGGATCCATTATATCTTACAACTCGATATAAAGCAACTCGTCAGGTTTCTAGCCTATATACTTTGAATCTTTAAAATATTTAAAAAAAGGTTGGAGAGAAGGTCAGCTATTGTTGTAATTTTAATGGACAAGCAAGCTACATGGTAATAAATATTCAATAGTAAATGAGCTCGATAGAACTTTTTTCAAGTCTTTTTGAATTTTCTAAGATTCATCATACGTGGCGTTGTTACACCTAGGGAGGATCCATTATATCTTATAGCTCGATATAAGGCAACCCGTCAGGTTTCCAGCCTATATACTTTGAATCTTTAAAATATTTAAAAAAAGGTTGGAGAGAAGGTCAGATATATTGTTGTAATTTTAATGGACAAGCAAGCTATATGGTAATAAAATTAATTCATACTTATTCATACTTAAGTTGAATCCAATAATACCCCAAGTTGAACCAAATATAAAAACTTATTCATACTTATTCATACTTGAAATAATAATTAAGCTACAAGAATCAGGTATGGTTCAAGTTTATTTAAAGGGCTATAATTCATACATTTAAAGGGCTGCAATTCATACATTAATCGACATCTCATTTTAAATACCATTATCAGTGCAATTTTCTTCCTTCACTATAGTATTTATTACCTTCAATCAACATCTCATTTTATAATTAGAAATTGAAAAGCATTTTCAAACAAAATATAACAATTTTTTATATAAAACGTTAGCAACAAGATAGCATTAAACTCTTAAATCAATCTAAGTCCACACTATTATTGATGAGAATTTTGAACTAAAACGTACCTTAATAATTTCAACAAGCTGGTCTACTCCACTCTCACTAAGAAACAGAGGCTGGAGTCAGAAAAATATTATTTGTTAATTATTTGAACATGAAAATGCATATAAATAAGCCAAGAAAGTATGCAATTCACATATGCTCGATAGTACCTAGAACTTGTATATACATTTAATAAAAGAATATTTTTTTTTATATATAAAGATGCCACATGGCACTTTGTAATTAGTTATAAAGCTGCTGAATATATACTCAATCACAAATTCCACCCATTGAAGTGTGGTAATTTTGCAAAGGTACACTCAATCACAATATGCCAATAACTTCTCATCAACATTTATACATTGTAGATTGAATGAATTTAGGATCGGCATAGCAATGTCACCAGGATGGTATCCACAATCTTGAATACAAGGCCGGTATAAAGAAAGGAAGCTTAGTGGAATAATTAGAACATGCAGATGAAAACATAGCATTTAAGTTACTGAATAAATGTTGTATAATAGAATCAACTAACCTCTTTATAAAAATCAAATAAGCTAAACTAGCTCAGTTGAATGCCTTCATTAATTTTCTTGAAATGAACACTACCTCACCAGTTTAGCTTTCTTCACCTGCAAAGATAATATTGATTGCTATTATCATCTTGTTCCACAGGGCAATCATATATTATCGAACTAAACAGCCATCAAATTGGTCCAGGTTTAAATGTTTTCACACCTGTGGTTTGAGTGTTAGCCTGTGTGGTCCTCAACGAAGCAACGGCTACAAAAGCACTCTCATGTATTTAACGATGTCTAACAAAGGGTACTCTGCAGATCCAATCAAACACTTTATTAATGCAAAACGAGGAAGAAAGATGAGAAGGAATCATGCAAAATGATGGAAATAAGTTGAGTTTTGCATGCTTATATCATATGGTTTAAATATAATTTCAAGCTCATATTGAAGTATACCAAATTCATCACATTTGTGAAGCTTCAAAAACTGACAAATTCTTGAAATAAGAATCTGCCATCCAATATGAGAATTTTGCACCACCGCAATTCTTAATGATGAGTTGCTCAAACTTTTTACTTATTTATTTGTTATTTTATTATTTGATATGCTAGGATTTGGATCAACTTTAAGCAGTTTAACTAACACCTTTAGTGAAAGGCAAAATTAAAAAACAAAAAATGTTGAAAAAATGGGACGCAACTTAGTCGATTAAACTGCAATGGAACACCTTAAAAATGGTCAGAGCTATCGGGTGTGGTTTTGGGGTCAAAGGCAACGTTGGATGCAAAATTATTTTGGATGATGACCAGATGAACAAGAAAAGTGTGCATATTAATTGGATCTCCTCAAGATGGTACAAAATAACAATAGTATAACAAAACCCACCAACATATGAACCTATACAAGCTTACGAGTTTAGAATCAAATACTGGAAAATGGCAAATTCCAGCATGCATTTTTTTGTACATGGTTTGGGAACATCAACGAAAACAACCATGTAAAAAGCCAAGTTATGACTAAAGTTGCTTTATCATCATGTCAATTACTAAAGTAAACAACACAATCCCAGCGAGTAGGAACTATAAATACTTCAAAATGTCATCTGGTAGATATACCCCATGATTGTAAATATGTACAGAAATTTAAATCTGCAGGATTGCCATGAAATTTCCAAAATAGTTACCCGGATCATCTCGAAAAGTAGAACCCAGCAAAAGAGCATATCCTTTCTATCCATCTATTCTAGTGCTAGTCATATGTTGTCATCTGCTATGGATATGAAAAACACAAGTTTCTTGAGAAATTTGGAAGATAAGTGATGAAAAAGTGTTCTGAAACAGTTTCAAATTTCCCCAGGGGTGATTATGATGGGATTATGGAATGCGGTACAATGCATGCATGCCAACAACATATTTCTTCTAGCATATAACACCAAACGATTACTAGCTGCAAAGTTTTAGAAGTATACATTAAAACACCAATCCCTATTTAGTTGACAAGTTACCATACTGCAAACCTGAACCAATAACACCCCAAACCCACACAGCTAAACACACCACACTCCAAACCAGAGATGAAAAAAGAAAAAATCAAAAAGACAAATGTTGAAGCAAAGATTCATACTTGAAATCAGTCTCAGATGAAGCAGGGGTTACAAAAATCGCAACAAAGAAACGACAGTGAAATGAACCCACTGAAATAGAAGTAAAAAAAACATTGATCTGAAACCAAAATAGAAATCAAAAGGCAAACACAGACAAAGACATAGTTCAAGATTCATACCTCAAAATCAGTCCCCGATGAAGCAGTGGATTTCAAAAACCACAAAAACCAATTTCTTGCTTGATGACTATACCATCCAACAACACTGAAAAATCAAAGAAAAAGTATTGTAAGCATAACGAGTAAAGAATAACCAGGAAAACAAATTTGTACCTAACTTACACGATGAGTGTAGCAGAATCAGATGAACCGCTTCCAAAGTCGATATCGGACAGATGCAATGGTTTCGGGGAATAACAGCAAGCGAGACAAGAGGAAAGGGAAAATAGTTAGGGATTTCAGGGATGGGAAAATAGATTTAGGGAAAAAATGTGATTTGGGGAAAATGTTAGGGATTTTGGGTTTGGGGAATTAAGGGATGAGTTGGGGAAAAAGAAAGTGGTGTTTTTTGTTTTAGGGATTTAAGGAAGGAAGAACGAAAATGGGGAAAAAAGACTTAGCAAAAAACTGAACTAATTTTGGGTAAAGGGCATAAACCTCAAGGGAGAAAAAATGACGCCGTTCCAAATAAGGAAACTTTGTGGCATTTTCATCAAAGCGCCGATAATGAGACATTTTGCGGCGTTTTAAGCAAAGCGCCACTAACGTATCTTTTATCCACTACAAAACGATGCCGCTCTAATACAATTTGTGGTATTTATTATAGAAACGCCGCTAAAGCCCTTAATATTCAGAGGAAACACTGCCGTTTTACTCTAATGTATAATTAATGTGACATCCCTAATTTGACCCTAGTCAGAAAGTGGTTTCGGGACCACAAAACCGAGACATAAAAATAATTTAATATTCATTTTGATGCCTATAATATGTGTTAATTCATGTGTGACATTTTTGATGTTTTAACTTAGAGTTATAAATGTGAATTTCACTAAAAAGGGCTTAGTAGTAAACTTTGAAAGTATGATGGGGAAATGTGTGATGACTAGTTGATTCATGCATGCAAAATAGTGGAGTTGCATGTCAAATTTCCCCTTTTAATGTTAGTGGAAGGTAATGATGACTTTGTTTTGGCATTTTGTGCTTTGTATGTTAGTAAATAATGTTAATAATATATTTGTTTATATTAAAGAAAATGGTTTCATAAAATAGAAATAATAAAAGTTAATAAAATAAATAGATAAAATATGTTTCAGGTGAAAATAACAAGGCCATTTCTTCTTCTTCTTGCCGTGAGTTAAGAAAGAAAATAGAAACCTTTGAGCTTAGGGCATTCGGCAAAAGAAGGCTTCAAATAAGGTAAGGTTCATGTTATTTTCTTTGAAAATTTGTGAATTTTGGTTGGTTTTGAAGCTTCCAACAAGACCCATGTGAAAATTTTTGTGTTCATGAAGCATGTAGGAATCGGTCATGAGCTTAATGGGGTATATTTGTATGTTTGATGATTTTGGGAGGATAATTGATTCTAGTTGAGTATGAACAAACTAAATGTGCTTGATGGCTCAAATGAGCTTGGAAAGTTGGCCAATGTTGTTTAAGTTCATGAATTAGGGCATAATTTCTTTCGGCAAACTAGGATAAATTGTAAAAAAAAAATTTCTTATCATTAACAGCATTTGCTTAATTGGTGAATTGAACTTTGAGTGGATAGGGTGAGCCCTTGTGACTATGTTGATTGTGAAAATCGGCAATGTGGGGGCTTATACAAAAATTAATGTGTATTGATAATAGTTGTATGAGAATTATTCAAATTAGCACCTAAGTGATAAATTGATTATGTAATTGGGTTGATTGTTGCATTCGACCATGAATTCAACTTGTCATTTGAATTGGTAGATAAATGCCGCATATTAAGTTGAGTAATTAAATTTAGTTTTAGCTTGATTTTGAATGAATATAAATTGAGATGTTCTTTATGTGTTATCCGAATTAGTTGTTGAATAAGATATTGGGCTACACTTAGTGAAAGTGTTGAATGGATATGATAATGTGAAGTGCAAAAAGGGTATGTGAGAGAGTGAATTATGTATTTGTGCTTTCTTCAAATGAGGGAAAATCTTATATTCATAGACATATGTTTTGGCTATAGGTGTGTTTGAAAAGTAGGTTCTTAAGTATTTGAGTTTGATTCCTTTGTAAGTTTTAAGTACTTAAATGGAATGAATATGAATTATGTATATGTATGCCTTATGTATGTACCATGTACACATAAGGACATTTGGCAATATGATTAAATTCTTGTATAAGAAAGAATGATAAATTAAGTGACTCTTTGCTTGTGAATGTGAATTAGATATAGATTAAATAAGCATGAAATCGAGTCATGGCATGTTTTATTAATTAATACATATTGAAAATGATATGTGATTGCCAAATGTGATTGTCAAGTGAATAATATTAGTTAAGTACCTAAGCCAATCTATTTTTTCACTTAAGCTTAAGAGCAAAGAGGATCAAAGTCGGATAAAGGAAAAGAGAAAGTAAACGAATAGCCGTGGATATCTAGTCGTCGACCACTTCCGAGGTAAGTTTTAAGTGATTAAACGTTGAGTAAATTCAATCATAATAGAACATATTGAGTTGATTTAATAAGATATGATGGGCCATGATATGTTCTAAGCTCAAATGGTAAGTTCATAAGTGTTTGAGCTTTGAAATTTAAGTGTAATTTGAAATAATCTGCTTAGGACAGCAGCAGTAATGTGACTTTAGAAAATCACCATAAATTTATGGAATTTAATTAGAGGCTGAATAAAACATGAAATTAAAGCTTAATGAGTCTAGTTTCTTATAAAAGAAACCGTGTAAGCAAAGGAATTTCCGATAATGAGATATTTAAAGTTGTGTGAGACAGTGCAGAATGACACTGTAATCCTCTGTTCTGTTTTTAGAAAATCATTATAAATTGTACATAAATTTTTAAAATACAAAATTTATATGCTAGATGCCTTAGTGAGTCTAGTTTCAAATGAAATAAACTAGAACATATTTTGAATTTTGTACAATGAGAAATTTGATTCGTAGTGAAGAGTGGTCAGAATAGTCAAACAGTGAAATAGGGGAAACTTTAAGAACAATCTGGTATTTATTGGCCAAACCAAAAATTCTGAAAATTTGTTGGATAAAATATGTATGAGTCTATTTTCAGGGAAAATTAACGGCACTTCATTTGGAGTTTCGTAGCTCCATTTACGAATAATTTTTAATGACTGTTGCTCAGGAAAAACAACTTGTGCTGAATTTGTGATTATGTTGTAAACCTTAATAAAACTATTTGAGTTGCTTATAAGCTATCGATTAAATATTGGTAATCAAAGTACCAAATCCGTATTAAAGTGAAGCTATAAGCCGTAAATGACTAGTATACATAGTCAATTTTGTTATGATGAAATTGATGTACAAGATATGTATATGTGATATGGCCGAATGGCCAATGTGATGAATGTGAAAGTGTATATTGGGACAAGGCCTAATGGTCGATGTGATGAATGTGAAAGTGTATATATGTGATAAGGTTTAATGGCTAATGTGATGAATGTGAAAGTGTATATATGTGATAAGGTCGAATGGCCAATGTGATGAATGTGAAAGTGTATATATGTGATAAGGCCTAATGGCCAATGTGATGAATGTGAAAGTGTATATATGTGATAAGGCCGAATGGCCAATGTGATGAATGTGAAAGTGTATATATGTGACAAGGCCGAATGGCCAATGTGATGAATGTGAAAGTGTGTATATGTGACAAGGCCTAATGGCCGATGTGATGAATGTGAAAGTTTATATATGTGATAAGGCCTAATGGCCAATTTGATGAATGTGAAAGTGTATATATGTGATAAGGCCGAATGGCAAATGTGATGAATGTGAAAGTGTATATATGTGACAAGGCCTAATGGCCGATGTGATGAATGTGAAAGTGTATATATGTGATAAGGCCGAATGGCCAATGTGATGAATGTGAAAGTGTATATATGAGATAAGACCTAATGGCCGATGTGATGGATGTGAAGGTGTATATATGTGATAAGACCGAATGGCCAATGTGATGGATGTGAAAGTGTATAAATGTGGTAAGTCCCGAAGGGCATTTGTGGCAGTACTATATCCGGGTTAAGAACCCGCAGACTTTATACGGGAATATTATTCTGAATTAATGTCCGTATGCTTCGTGCTCGTACTATATCTGGGTTTTGAAGACCCGAAGATTCAAGTAAGACTTTGATATTGAGTATTCGCAGTAAGTTACCATCAAATAAGTATTACGTATTTAAAGATGTTCAGGTACGTATTACTTACTCGTCGGTGGATTGATTTCAAAGTGAATTATTAGTATCAAAAAGGTATGTAAATGTGATCAATATTATAACTTCAAATATGAGAATGATCTAATTGGTAATGGTATGCTTTTATAATGAAGTATGGGATGAAATATTCTTATGTATTAGTGCATATTCTGCCCAAAGGCCTTATGATTTGAGTACGGGTTGGGTTCAGCTAGATGTGCCAGTACAAGGTAAGGATTATATTCTGTAAACTTACGTATATGTAATAAGGAATATGTTTGGTTCTTTAGGTGCCTACAGAAATTTAGTACTTGTCATGTTGAAATACTTGAAAATATGGATGCGATTATGAACAAGTGGAAAGGATTATTGAAAGTTGTAAATTGGTGAAGAATGTGCTTACCATGTGAATCGATCTTCAGTTGATGAAGAATGTGCTTTGGAAATATTCGACCATCTAGATCACTATTGTACGAAAGTATATATATGTGAGAGTTAAGTGATGCATTTATTGATATTATAGTTCGAGATGAAGCTCTAGATTAACTTCATCGAACACTTGAAATGAATGACCAAAGATATTGAATGAAAACACTTTGCGACTTAAAGCTCAGGGCTAAAGAAAGGCGAATTAAATTATGTGAAATTTTGGTTAGGTATATTTGGGTCAAATGAGATTTTATCTAGATTAAGTATATGTGAAAAACGTCATTGATTCAACAAAATTATCGTTTTGCTTAAAACTTACTAAGCTTACGAAAGCTTACTCTGTTCGTTCATGTTTTTGGTCTGTAGGTTGTGGATTCTGACTACTAGCTCGGGGATCGTCAGCACTTCATCACACTATCTACCATTATGGTAGCCATGAGATTGGATTATCTTATGGCATGTATAGAATAGACTAGTAGCGAAAGAATAATTTGGTTATTGTATATAAGCCATGCGAAAATGACATCTTTTGAATGTTTACTTATAGAAGTTTACATTTTATCCCTGGCTGTGTTTAGTGTTTATCCAAATGAATGATCTTAAAAAAAAAAAAGTTTTACCGTTCTGTCATGAGTTACAAGTCCGGTAATGCCCTTTACTTATTCCGGCGATGGTTACGGGATAGGGGTGTTACATTTTATTGGTATCAGAGCTACGATTTAGTCGATTCTAGGACTAACGTAGCACATGTGAGTCTAGTTATACATGCCATAGAGTGATAATATGATGGTATGATGATTTCTAATAGTTAAAGTGTGTTTTTTTTATTGTAATGAATTCCGATCCTGATCGAGCTGTAGCAGATGGTATTGAGAGGACTGAGACATGCTTATGATATGTCAATATTGAGAAGGGTATAATATAAGTAAGTTTTGAGTAATTGAATTTGGTATTTAATTTAAAATGCCATGATATACATGTATGATAGATGAATGATGTCCCATTGTCCTTATCATAATAAGGTTATTGAGAAAGAAACCTTATACATGTTATGTAGCCGAATGGTTATTAGAGAAATGAACAAAGAAAGAGATTGGGGATATATGCTTTTGTGTGATTGCTTATTGAGCTGAAAGTTTAGTAAAAGAAGTATACATGTATTAGATTTGAATGATATTTACGACTTAAAGTCAAGAATCATGTTATATGTTTACATGTGAATGAATTGATTAAACTATAAATGTGATTTGTGCTATGTGAAACATGATAACATGTGAATAAACATGTATGAGACTCAGTGATGTGAATCCGGGCTTAAAGACCTGATGACTATAAGTAGAGATTGTGTCCGGGTAAAGACCCGATGACTATATGTGGAGATTATGCCCGGGTAAAGATCCGATGGCTATGTGCAGAGATTATGTCCGAATTAAAATTCGCTGGCTTTGTGTGGAGATTTCATCCGAGCTAAAGGTCTCGACGATGATCCGGGTTAAGTCCCGAAGAGCATTCGTGCTGGTGTTACATCCGGGCTAAGTCTCGAAGAGCATTCGTGCTGGTCTTACATCCGGGCTAAGTCCCGAAGAGCATTCATGCTGGTGTTACATCCGGGCTAAGTCTCGAAGAGCATTCGTGCTGGTGTTACATTCGGGCTAAGTCCCGAAGAGCATTCGTGCTGGTGTTACATCCGGGCTAAGTCCTGAAGGGCATTCCTGCCGATGATGTGTAATCAGGCCTTCATGCCTAGCAGGTTTAATGCCGGTGATTCGAGCAAAGTTTAAGTGTTCATTACTATATGAATTCAAAATTAAATGAAAGGACACGTTTAAAGTGTACTTATATGATGTTTTATAGACTTGGTTAAGTTATTTCAATGTGTAATAACGAATGAATATAGGCACTATGTGTGCGAATGAATTGAGACGCTGTGTGTGCGAATTCTTTAACCGAGCACTATGTGTGCGAGATCGGTCAGTGGACACTTTGTGTGCGAATTCTTTAACCGAGCACTATGTGTGCGAGATCGGTCAGTGGACACTGTGTGTGCGAATTCTTTAACCGAGCACTATGTGTGCGAGATCGGTCAGTGGGCACTGTGTGTGCGGATTTCATTTCATGTAAGATCTCGTCTAGGACGACGGCATTGATTTGTGATAGTGTGTAAGACCGTGTTTAGTACACTGGCATCACTTGTGTTAAGCTTTATGCCTATTCGACTGTATACGGGTAACTTTAAATATGAATGGATGTATTGAATGAACTAAATGTTCAGGTACGTGGAAGTTAATCTTCTTTTGGAAATAAGTTAAGTCGAATATTTAGATATGATAATGTTATAAAGGATATTCATTAGGATGTTTAAGAACATGTATACTTTCGGCCATGTTACGGCTTATAAATATATATGAATGAAAATGTGGGTTATGAATATCTGAGTTGATGTTATGTATTTGTTTTAAAACAAGATGAAAATCCTTAAAGAGGGGGAGAGTTGTGACATCCCTAATTTGATCCTAGTCAGAAAGTGGTTTCGAGACCACAAAACCGAGACATAAAAATAATTTAATATTCATTTTGATGCCTATAATATGTGTTAATTCACGTGTGACATTTTTGATGTTTTAACTTAGAGTTATAAATGTGAATTTCACTAAAAAGGGCTTAGTAGTAAACTTTGAAAGTATGATGGGGAAATGTGTGATGACTAGTTGATTCATGCATGCAAAATAGTGGAGTTGCATGTCAAATTTCCCCTTTTAATGTTAGTGGAAGGTAATGATGACTTTGTTTTGGCATTTTGTGCTTTGTATGTTAGTAAATAATGTTAATAATATATTTGTTTATATTAAAGAAAATGGTTTCATAAAATAGAAATAATAAAAGTTAATAAAATAAATAGATAAAATATGTTTGAGGTGAAAATAACAAGGCCATTTCTTCTTCTTCTTGCCGTGAGTTAAGAAAGAAAATAGAAACCTTTGAGCTTAGGGCATTCGGCAAAAGAAGGCTTCAAATAAGGTAAGGTTCATGTTATTTTCTTTGAAAATTTGTGAATTTTGGTTGGTTTTGAAGCTTCCAACAAGACCCATGTGAAAATTTTTGTGTTCATGAAGCATGTAGCAATCGGTCATGAGCTTAATGGGGTATATTTGTATGTTTGATGATTTTGGGAGGATAATTGATTCTAGTTGAGTATGAACAAACTAAATGTGCTTGATGGCTCAAATGAGCTTGGAAAGTTGGCCAATGTTGTTTAAGTTCATGAATTAGGGCATAATTTCTTTCGGCAAACTAGGATAAATTGTAAAAAAAAAAATTCTTAGCATTAATAGCATTTGCTTAATTGGTGAATTGAACTTTGAGTGGATAGGGTGAGCCCTTGTGACTATGTTGATTGTGAAAATCGGCAATGTGGGGGCTTATACAAAAATTAATGTGTATTGATAATAGTTGTATGAGAATTATTCAAATTAGCACCTAAGTGATAAATTGATTATGTAATTGGGTTGATTGTTGCATTCGACCATGAATTCAACTTGTCATTTGAATTGGTAGATAAATGCCGCATATTAAGTTGAGTAATTAAATTTAGTTTTAGCTTGATTTTGAATGAATATAAATTGAGATGTTCTTTATGTGTTATCCGAATTAGTTGTTGAATAAGATATTGGGCTACACTTAGTGAAAGTGTTGAATGGATATGATAATGTGAAGTGCAAAAAGGGTATGTGAGAGAGTGAATTATGTATTTGTGCTTTCTTCAAATGAGGGAAAATCTTATATTCATATACATATGTTTCGGCTATAGGTGTGTTTGAAAGGTAGGTTCTTAAGTATTTGAGTTTGATTCCTTAGTAAGTTTTAAGTACTTAAATGGAATGAATATGAATTATGTATATGTATGCCTTATGTATGTACCATGTACACATAAGGACATTTGGCAATATGATTAAATTCTTGTATAAGAAAGAATGATAAATTAAGTGACTCTTTGCTTGTGAATGTGAATTAGATATAGATTAAATAAGCATGAAATCGAGTCATGGCATGTTTTATTAATTAATACATATTGAAAATGATATGTGATTGCCAAATGTGATTGTCAAGTGAATAATATTAGTTAAGTACCTAAGCCAATCTATTGTTTCACTTAAGCTTAAGAGCAAAGAGGATCAAAGTCGGATAAAGGAAAAGAGAAAGTAAACGAATAGCCGTGGATATCTAGTCGTCGACCACTTCCGAGGTAAGTTTTAAGTGATTAAACGTTGAGTAAATTCAATCATAATAGAACATATTGAGTTGATTTAATAAGATATGATGGGCCATGATATGTTCTAAGCTCAAATGGTAAGTTCATAAGTGTTTGAGCTTGGAAATTTAAGTGTAATTTGAAATAATCTGCTTAGGACAGCAGCAGTAATGTGACTTTAGAAAATCACCATAAATTTATGGAATTTAATTAGAGGCTGAATAAAACATGAAATTAAAGCTTAATGTGTCTAGTTTCTTATAAAAGAAACCGTGTAAGCAAAGGAATTTCCGATAATGAGATATTTAAAGTTGTGTGAGACAGTGCAGAATGACACTGTAATCCTCTGTTCTGTTTTTAGAAAATCATTATAAATTGTACATAAAATTTTAAAATACAAAATTTATATGCTAGATGCCTTAGTGAGTCTAGTTTCAAATGAAATAAACTAGAACATATTTTGAATTTTGTACAATGAGAAATTTGATTCGTAGTGAAGAGTGGTCAGAATAGTCAAACAGTGAAATAGGGGAAACTTTAAGAAAAATCTGGTATTGATTGGCCAAACCAAAAATTCTGAAAATTTGTTGGATAAAATATGTATGAGTCTATTTTCAGGGAAAATTAACGGCACTTCATTTGGAGTTTCGTAGCTCCATTTACGAATAATTTAATGACTGTTGCTCAGGAAAAACAACTTGTGCTGAATTTGTGATTATGTTGTAAACCTTAATAAAACTATTTGAGTTGCTTATAAGCTATCGATTAAATATTGGTAATCAAAGTACCAAATCCGTATTAAAGTGAAGCTATAAGCCGTAAATGACTTGTATACCTAGTCAATTTTGTTATGATGAAATTGATGTACAAGATATGTATATGTGATAAGGTGGAATGGCCAATGTGATGAATGTAAAAGTGTATATATGTGACAAGGCCTAATGGCCGATGTGATGAATGTGAAAGTGTATATATGTGATAAGGCCTAATGGCCAATGTGATGAATGTGAAAGTGCATATATGTGATAAGGCTGAATGGCCAATGTGATGAACGTGAAAATGTATATATGTGACACGGCCTAATGGCCGATGTGATGAATGTGAAAGTGTATATATAAGGCCGATGTGATGAATGTGAAAGTGTATATATGTGACAAGGCCTAATGGCCGATGTGATGAATGTGAAAGTGTATATATGTGATAAGGCCGAATGGCCAATGTGATGAATGTGAAAGTGTATATATGTGACAAGGCCTAATGGCCGATGTGATGAATGTGAAAGTGTATATATGTGATAAGGCCTAATGGCCAATGTGATGAATGTGAAAGTGTATATATGTGATAAGCCCGAATGGCCAATGTGATGGATGTGAAAGTGTATATATGAGATAAGACCTAATGGCCGATGTGATGGATGTGAAGGTGTATATATGTGATAAGGCCGAATGGCCAATCTGATGGATGTGAAAGTGTATAAATGTGATTAGTCTCGAAGGGCATTTGTGCCAGTACTATATCCAGGTTAAGATCCCACAGGCTTTATGTGGGAATATTATTCTGAATTAATGTCCGTATGCTTCGTGCTCATACTATATCCTGGTTTTGAAGACCCAACGATTCAAGTAAGACTTTGATATTGAGTATCCGCAGTAAGTTACCATCAAATAAGTATTACGTATTTAAAGATGTTCAGGTACGTATTACTTACTCGTCGGTGGATTGATTTCAAAGTGAATTATTAGTATCAAAAAGGTATGTAAATGTGATCAATATTATAACTTCAAATATGAGAATGATCTAATTGGTAATGGTATGCTTGTATAATGAAGTATAGGATGAAATATTCTTATGTATTAGTGCATATTCTGCCCAAAGGCCTTATGATTTGAGTACGGGTTGGGTTCAGCTAGATGTGCCAGTACAAGGTAAGGATTATATTCTGTAAACTTACGTATGTGTAATAAGGAATATGTTTGGTTCTTTAGGTGCCTACAGAAATTTAGTACTTGTCATGTTGAAATACTTGAAAATATGGATGCGATTATGAACAAGTGGAAAGGATTATTGAAAGTTGTAAATTGGTGAAGAATATGCTTACCATGTGAATCCATCTTCAGTTGATGAAGAATGTGCTTTGGAAATATTCGACCATCTAGATCACTATTGTACGAAAGTATATATATGTGAGAGTTCAGTGATGCGTTTATTGATATTATAGTTCGAGATGAAGCTCTAGATTAACTTCATCGAACACTTGAAATGAATGACCAAAGATATTGAATGAAAACACTTTGCGACTTAAAGCTCAGGGCTAAAGAAAGGCGAATTAAATTATGTGAAATTTTGGTTAGGTATATTTGGGTCAAATGAGATTTTATCTAGATTAAGTATATGTGAAAAACGTCATTGATTCAACAAAATTATCGTTTTGCTTAAAACTTACTAAGCTTACAAAAGCTTACTCTGTTCGTTCATGTTTTTGGTCTGTAGGTTGTGGATTCTGACTACTAGCTCGGGGATCGTTAGCACTTCATCACACTATCTACCATTACGGTAGCCATGAGATTGGATTATCTTATGGCATGTATAGAATAGACTAGTAGCGAAAGAATAATTTGGTTATTGTATATAAGCCATGCGAAAATGACATCTTTTGAATGTTTACTTATAGAAGTTTACATTTTATCCCTGGCTGTGTTTAGTGTTTATCCAAATGAATGATCTTAAAAAAAAAAAGTTTTACCGTTCTGTCATGAGTTACAAGTCCGGTAATGCCCCTTACTTATTCCGGCGATGGTTACGGGATAGGGGTGTTACAATTAAATTTTGTGGCATTTTTTGGAAAACGCCACTATTGCCTATCATTTGCGGCGTTTTATGTATAAACGCCACTAATACCTGATTATTTTTTAAAAATTGGTCAAAATTTAAAACTATATATTTAGAAATTCTTTTATATTATATCCAAGTAATGTTAGTGTAGTACAAAATATATTTTTCATATATTTATATTATGTGTAGTACAAAATGGCAAGAATCTCATAAAATTCCAAATATTGGTTCAGTCTTCAACAATATACCTTTAAATTTAAACCTCAAACCATAAACTTACAGCACTCTAAACGCTAACTATAGTTAAAACTTCAATTTTGATTTAATACACATTTTAAAATACATCAATATATTTTTATATTGAATAAATATAAATATTACATATGCATATAACTTAATTAAATAATAACATGACGCTATTTATACCAATAATTGTGTTAATAGGTGGAAAGATCTAGATCAAATTACAGTTCATGTACACAATTGCACACTAAACCACTTTTCATCTTAGCTATTTGGGATTTAACCCATTTTGATATATATTATTTTAAAATAATAATTTATATATATTTATCTTATTTATATTAAAATAATAATTTATATATATTTATCTTATTTATATTTATCTTCTAAGTTAAATCCAAAATTATACTCTAAACCTGAAACCCTAAACCTGAGACCCTAAACCGTAAACCATAAACCTATAACCCCAAACTTTAAACCCAAAAACCATTCACAGTAACCCCTAAACCAACCATAAATCCTAGACTATAAAGCCCCGGCCCCAAACTATAAACTCTAAAAATCATTAACCCTAAACCATAATCGTAGACATATTTTTGGGAATTCGTGTGGCCAATGTTAGTATAGTACAAATTAATACACATATATACGTTTATATTCTTATATTAAATAATATGGGTATATATATACAAATTAAATGGCATGAATCTCAGTAAAATCCAAATGTTCTTCAGTTTCTAGCTAATAGTATCCTTTCCTTAAACCCTAAATTAATCTAAACTTACACCCTAAAATATAGAATCTTAATATATATAACAAGGCAAAAAAGTAATTAATATAGAATCTTAATGCTTACCAAAACCCTAAAATAAATTAATTTTTTATCATTAATCATAACCTCTAATCCCTAATAACATAACCCCTAAAACCATGAACATTAAAATTAATTCAACCCTAGCTAATTCCGAAAACACAGTAAACCCTAAACTTACACTCTAAAACATAAATCCATAACCCAAAATAATAAACATTATATCGTAAACCCTAAAACTCTAAATTAACCTAAAATTCATAACTTAAACCTTAAAATAACATAATTTATTTGCGGCGTCTTTTGAAAAAACGCCACTAATGATTCACATTTTGCGGCGTTTTTTTTAAAAACGCTGCTAATTCCTCTATAGCTAACTAAGGGACGGCACCATTTTGCTCAAAACTTCTGCGGTGTTTTCAAAAAACCGCCGCTAATACGTCACCTATTGCGGCGTTTTCAAAAAACGCCGCTATTGCTTGAATTTTTTGTGGCACTTTTGGTAAAACGCCGCTAATGTCTCAACAGATCACCATCAAAACGATGCCGTTTTGGTCAATACATTTGGGGCATTTTTCGACAAACGCCGCTAATGCGTCACCTATTGCGGCGTTTTTAAGAAAATGCCGCTAATTCTCACTTTTTTGCAGCGTTTTCTATATAAGCGCCGCTAATATTGATATTTTGCGGCATTTTTTTTGAAAGCGCCACTATAACTCTGACCTATAGTGGCGTTTTTATACAAACGCCACTAATGTGTAAATTTTGCGGCATTTTTCATCCAAACGCTGTTGAAAGCGCCGCTAGAAGTCTATTCTGCTGTAGTGTTAGAAATGTATGGGTAATGGATGGATAAATTATGCATATGTTTAAGTATATTTGGTTGTTGTGATAGAGGTGCCTTTTAGGTATATTGGTTGTATGGATAAATAATTTATTGAAGTGATCTTATTATGCATGTTTTAGGGGTGTTTAAAGGCTTGATTGAATGTGCAAATGGTTGGTAGGTGTGTGCTTGATTATGGTGAAGGAAATGGCTTGAAATTGGCCATTTTCTCCTCTACATGGCCAAAGACACTTGCATGTGTCTTAGTTGTGTGTGACACACGGCCATACGACACGGCTGTGTGTCCCCTATAGATTTCAAAGGGTTGCAAATCAGGCAATTACATGGCTTAGCACACCGGCATGTGACCAAAGTTAAAGAGTTACACAGGCACGGACACTGGCTGGGACATGGTCGTGTGACCCAAGTCAAAGAGTTACACGGGCATAGACACCAGTTGGGACACGACCGTGTGTCCCTATTTCAAATGTCCACATGGCCTGAAACATAGGCGTGTCTCAGTCGTGTGAGTCACACTCCCTGGCCACACTGTCGTGTGACGCTTGCAATGTAAAATTTTCTATCTTTTTCTATAAAATTCTAAATGTTTGTGATTTAGTCCCGAGACGATTTTAAAGTGTTTCTAAGGCCTCAAGGGCTCGCATAAAAGATGATATGCATATATTGGAATGGGTTTCACTATGATTATGAAATGTTTGGAAATGATTGAATTTAAGTTACTGTTTTGCGGTAATGCTCCGTAACCCTATTTCAGTGATGGATACAAGTTAGGGGTGTTACATTTCGTTGTACCAGAGCTACGGTTTAGTCAATTCTCGGACTGAATGTAGCGTATACGTGTCTAGAATACATGTCATTATATAACTTGTGATAGTGTGATAACTCCTGACTCGTTTTGAATTATGCTTTCATATAGAAATGACATCCAACCGAGCCTACTTCGATGAAGTTGAAAGTAACGCGCAAGCCTCCATTCACAGAGCAGGGTCGGGTGGCATTAGGCCTATATCTGAGGACGGAGGAGGAGAGGCTAAGGAAGCCTTCTTCAAAATGATGAATAAAAGGTTTACCGAGTTTGTACAAAAGAACCCAATGGCTCAACGAACTCCACCCCACCTATTCCCAAATCGGTCTCCGAGTTCCTCAGGGTTTTGAACTAATACAAGTTAGTAAGACACCAGTTGATAAAATTCATAAATATGGGTGTAACACCCCTAACCCGTATTCGTCGCTAGAATAGGGTTACGAGGCATTACCGAATAATACACATCATTCATATACATTTATGCAAACATAATAAAAAATTCATTCATCTCAATCATATTGTCCCATGTAAGGTCCTATGAAACCTTAAATCATGCTTAGAAGTGGTTCGGGACTAAATCGACAACATTTGAAAATTTTAGAAAACTTAGAAAATTTTCTTTGATTTTAAGGTCACACACCCGTGTGAACAGACTGTGTGCCCACATGGCTACCAGACACGCCCGTGTCACAGGCCGTGTGAAAATAGGGCATACATACTACTTGTACCACACAGCTGAGGACACGCCCGTGTGCTAGACCGTGTGCCACATACGGCCAATAGACACGCCCGTGTTTCTAGGCCATGTCAAAATTGTAGGGTATACTGACTTTAATTCGAAGGGTATCCCAGCGGACACACGACCATGTAACATGACTGTGTGTCATACACGTCTGAAACACACACCCGTGTCTCTGCCTGTGGACAAAAATATGCCATTTGCAAAGCCAATTTGCCTCCCTTTTCTCATGAACACCTAACTATCAAAACAATACCATTTTAACACCTATAAAGGCAACCAAAAACATACCAATTCAATCACATATCAAGCTATCTATCATCAACCAATTCAACTATTAAATTCCACACTCAAAACATACCAAATCCTTATACCTAAAATCATCACAACTTGCTTAAATTTAAAATGCACTAACTCATCAACTTATCATCAATTTTATGCCTCAAAATCAACCCACAACATATCATCTTTTAAGCATTAACTTATCAAATGGAAACTAACTACTTGAGCAACCATATAACCATTCCAAAACATGAGGCAACTTATACATCATATATTACTCATCAAGTACATGATTCTAGCCAACTTAAATGGCTAAAAACACATCAATAATTACATAATTAACAAGCTAAAACACATGACTAATATCATAGCTCAAAACATATAAAAATGAAACTAGCCTATACAAGCCATATACCATATATACAAAACTTCAAAAGTACCAACAATATGATCGATAGTGTGATTACGTTTCCCGATGATCCCCAAGTCCGAGCTACCTTCGATGATCTATAAAACATGGAATGAGCACACAAAGTAAGCTTTAAAAGCTTAGTAAGCCATATACAAAAAAATTCATCACATAAATATTTGCATAACAAATCAAATATGCTAAACATAGCTATTCACATTCAATTGCACAAACCTTTCTCATTGAACATATATTCAATATATTGATTGGATTCATCAAATACTTTCCCTTTCAATACTCATATAAATCTCGTACATACCTGAGTCATTTATCTCATTCACATATTCTTTCTCGACTTGAGTTTGTCCATTGAACCGTTCGGAATCAATAAGGATACTCGAAAATCACATAAGCTCGTACAATGCCATATCCCAGATATGGCTTTACAAATTATCACATATCCATGCCACTGTCCCAGATAGGGTCTTACATGAAATTGATTAATGATACCAATGTCCTAGACATGGTCTTACACATAATCTCAATACAATGCCAATGTCTCAGACATGGTCTTACTTGTAATCACATCTCGATAACGTAATGTCATGACATTCGTATCCTTTACTATTCCTAAGGTTCGTACAGGACTTTCGGATATTGTAACTTCGTCGATTCCTGCTCGTATTTCCTCATTCGACATTCATAGCATTTCAATGACAATAAAACATATAGAATTCAATTCAAAGACATTTATTTGCTTATGAACTTGCCTCGTAATCGGAATAAAGGAACTGGATCGACTATTCGTTAACTTTCGATTTTCCTCGATCTAAATCTGATTTCTTTTATTTTTGATCTATATAAATTCAAAACTAACTCTTTTATTCCTCAATTTGTTCAATTTCATCCAAAGCATACAATTTGGGACATTTTACACATTAACCCCTATAATTTCACATTTTCTCAATTTAGTCACTATTTCATAAAAACACAATTTACAACAATTTCAACTAAACCCAAGCTAGCAGAATCTCTATAGGCTCCATAATAGCCCATATTTATCAATATTTCACACATCTAAACACACATTTTACATTTTTTTCACAAATTAGTCCCTTTTATACAATTTCACTAAAAATCACTTTACAAAACTGCAATATCTATCATCAAGCTATCAAAATTCATCAAAAATCATTGAAAAGCTCATGCATTCATCAATGGAAACTAAAAAATTCATCAACAATTTCAGAAATTAGGGTAAAGGCTAGCTAGATTACTAAGCAACAGTCAAAAAAATATAGAAATCATAAAAAACGAAACAAAAACAGACCTTCAATTAAGTTTCAATATGACTGAACCCTGAAATGCTTGCATGGATGTTTCTATTCTCAATATTCGGTTGAAAACTAATGAAGATGACAACCATTTTACATTTTTGTTTTATTTTATTACACATAATACATAATTTACCATATTAACCTTTAATTTAAATATTAAGAATCACATAATTCAAGGCCATTTATGTCCATCTACACTATCAACAGACTAATTGCAACATAAGGACCTCTCATTTAATAAGCCATATCAAATAGACATCTTTATCATATAGAATGCAACTTTTGCATTTTATGCGATTAAGTCCTTTTTCTCAAATTAACCAGTTAAACGATAAAATTATCACATGAAACTTTCACACATATATAATCAAAGACTATAAACACCAAAAAATAATATTAAAATAATTTGATGACCTTGCATTTTTGGTTCAAAAACCACTGTTCTGATTTAGCTAAAACCGAGCTGTTACAACTCTCCCCGTTTAGGGATTTTCGTTCCCGAAAATCTTACCAGCAAATAGGTGTGGATATTGCTTTCTCATAGCATCCTTGAGTTCCCATGTAGCTTCTTCTACCCCGTGCTTGTGCCACAAGACGTTCACTAATGTAATTTGTTTATTTCACAGCTTTTTGATCTCACAAGCTAAAATTCAAATCGGTTCTTCATTGTACGATAAATTTGACTGAATCTCAACTTCGGTCGGGAAAATAAAATGTGAAGGATCAGATATATAGCTTTGTAGCATTGATACATGAAATACATTATGAATCTTTTCTAACTTAGACAGAAATGCTTGCCGATAAGCAACTGGTCCAACTCGCTCGACAATTTCATATGGCCCGATGAATCTCAGGCTCAATTTGCCTTTATGATCGAATCAAAGTATTTTCTTTCATGGTGACACTTTTAGAAACACTCTATCCCCCATATGAAACTCAATATCTTTTTGTTTCAAGTTCGAGTACGATTTTTGACGATCTGACGTTGTTTTCAGACTTTCACAAATCACTTTCAATTTCTGTTCAGTCTCTTTAATCAAATCGACCCCGTAAATCTTATTCTCGCTGAGCTCAGTCCAATACATAGGTTTTTGGCATTTTTATACTTGATTGAGAACTATTATTATATGAAAATTCAATCAATGGAAAATTTTTTTCCCACGTACCTTCGAACTCAAGAATGCAACATATCAACAAATCAACATATCCACGAGTATCTGTATAACTCGCTTGGATTGACCATCCGTCTGCGGGTGAAATACAGTACTAAAATGTAATTTTGCACCCAGTACATCTTGCAATTTCTTCCAAAACCTCGATGTAAACCTTGGATCTCTATCCAAAACAATAGAAATAGGTACCCCGTGTAATCTCACAACCTCAGATATATACAACTCAACAAGCTTGTCAAGCGAATAATCTGTATGCATAGGAATGAAATGAGCTGATTTTGTCAACTGGTCAACAACAACCCAAATTGAATCTTTCTTACTCAGAGATAGGGGTAAACCCAAAACAAAATCAATAGTTACTCTATCCCAATTCCACTCAGGAATAATAATAGGTTGCAATAAACCAGACGGTACTTGATGCTCAGCTTTAACTTGCTAACAAATCAAACATTTAGAAATGAACTCTAAAATGTCACATTTCATGCCATGCCACCAATAAGCTGTTTCAAGTCATTATACATTTTTGTACCTCCTAGATGAATAGATAAATGACTATTATGTGCTTCGTTCAAAATCATCTGAATCAACTCTAAATTTCTTGAAATACATATTTGGCCTTTGAATCTTAAACAATCATTGGAATCAACTTGAAACTTTGAATCAGGGTTAGAATCACATTGAGCTCATTTTACTAACATTTCATTATCAACTTTCTGAGCTTCTCAAATCTCTTGTAAAAACAACAATTTCATTTTCAACTCAACTACAATTGACCGTCATTAGAAAAAGCCAACTGAGTATTCATTTTACATAGAGCAAACAAATATTTTCGGCTTAATGCATCAGCATCAACATTAGCCTTTCCCGGATGATAGTCAATCACTAGCTTGTAATCTTTTAGCAATTCTAGCCATCTCTGCTGTCTCAAATTCAAATCTTTCCGAGTCATCAAATATTTCAAACTCTTGTGATCTGAATAAACATGACATTTTTCACAAAACAAATAATGATGCCAAATCTTTAATGCAAACACGATAGCTACTAATTCCAAATCGTGTGTTGGGTAATTCTTTTCATGCGACTTTAACTGTCTTGAGGCATAAGCTATGACTCTGCCTTCCTGCATCAAAATGCAGCCCAGACCATTCAACGATGCATCACTATAGATCACAAATTCTTTACCTGATTCTGGTTTTTGTAACACCCCAAACTCGGCCCAGATGTTATGGTCGAATCTGACGTGCCACATTGGAGTTGAAAACCCACGTTCCGTTTTAGTGTTTTAAAAACCATATTTTTTTGTTAGGTTAACAAAGTGTATGGAAGCTGAGCACCAGGTAGGTATTTGAGACAGAGGAGGTGAGCCACGAAGGCTGCTTAAGTACCAAGCTCTTTGATTGGATCCAATCCTAGACATGCCCACAACCATAGCCACACTTTGTTATGTCGTGTTTAAATCCGTTTAAGTGGACGTCTTTGATAAATTGATTAATCGTGGCGTTGAGATATTTTGAAAACAAGTATCGTTTTGAAAACACGTCCTAAGTCTAGCCCATTTGAATAATTATCAACCAGGTTTAAAGTTATTAAAAATAAAATAATCCCGAAAAGATATAAAAGGAAAGTTAAAATGGCCTTATTACAACCCAAAAATAAATAATAATTAAAGGAAATTTAATGAAAACCAACACTTATTTAAAAGCCCAAAGACAATCACCGTGGCTACTCTGAATCCCCTCTGGCCCAAGTCCCTACTTCAAGGCTCACCTGCGAGGTTAAGGAAAGGGGGTGAGTTTGGAAACTCAGTGTACAACAAGCCCCTTTCAGAGCCCGAAACAATAACAGCCTGTTGGGCCTAAGCCCAAATCCAATCTCAACATGTACTGGGCCGTAGCCCTTTTCATATTTCATATTTTATAACACTGGGCCGAAGCCTTTACTGTAAATGGTATGGCCCATAGGCCCATTTCATTATCACATGTAATGTCAATGAGAGAATGCAGGCCCATTTGGGGAGACTACTCAACCCACCATCCGCTACTCTCCACCCGTACCAACCAACACACCATGTAGGGATTAACTCGACCCACCCCGCCATGACTCTCCACTGGCCGCATAGCTGCTTTATCATATAATTGGAGGCCTAGCCTCTTTTAATAACTGAGGCAAGAGCCCTTTTAATAACTGGGGCATAAGCCCGTTAATAACTGGGGCATAAGCCCTTTTGCACTTCCTCCATCCATATAAAAGCCCAACCCAATGCATTTATGAATACATCATGTGCATATCATACATACCATGTTTACTAAAATCCCATGTATCAAAATTCACATTTAAACCCTAGGGGTATAATGGTCATTTTTACTTAGGGGCAAAAACGATCATTTTCATATTATAAGGGTAATAATGTAATTTTACCAAAATTTAGGGATTTTTCCATGTTCATCATCAATTACTAACTATTCATTTGTTTAAATAGCGTTTCTGGCCCACTTTTAACGAAACCGAGTTATTGGGCCTAAAATCCCTAATGGGCCTTACTACCCGATTTTGTCATCTAGGCCCATTTAGCCCATATCCATAACAGTATTAACAGTCTTAACATGCAATTTAACAGATTTCCATTTTCTACCAATTTTTCCCAAATGGGCCCGAAAGCCTATTGGGCCCTATTGCAGCCCCTGGAGGCCCAACTTACCGTGAATGCCAAAAATCACGATCTTACCGTTTCCAATGTTCCTGATCATCATCTCAATGAATCTAACTAACTAATGAGCATTTGCTTGCTCACAAGTCCTCGAAATGCCAGAATTTCAGCATTTTGGCTTTTCGGCATTTATCGCTTTAAGCTATGAAAAAGGGTTCGTTACACACCTGTTTGGCGATATTCCTCGATGAGATCCCTACACGATTTCTCCTATATCCATCGTTAATAATCAGCTTCCCATAATTGAACCAAACCAAAAATCATCTAATATTAATACTTACACATTCGGCCACCATCCATAATGGCCTTAGGAATCTTACCTTGCCGCGATTGATGACTAGGTCTAGCCACTCCGGTGATCCAAGCTACTCTAAGTCGACACTACACGTTGCTGCTCCTCCACTAAATAAACCACAAAAATATTAAAAGAAGACCCCATAAGGCCTATACCCATATTCGGCCACCTCTCTAAACTAGAGGGGTTTTGGCTTTTGGCCAAAAGTTACTCTAGGAATCGTTTAGAGTTCGAGCACTTACCACAGTCTTTCTTCTCTTGAATCCGTACGCCTAAAAGGTAAAGGAATTGAACGCCAACAATTGAAAAGGAAAGAAAATGTTGCTGGTCACAAAGAATCGACACCCCCCTATCTTCACTGATTTCGGCTTTTTGCGGTATCTCGGCAGAAGTAGAGATAAAGGAAAGAAACAATGGGTGAATGGAGGGAATAGTGGGCTGGTCTGAAAGTAGGAGAAGGAGGAAAAGATGAAAGAAGAGATGATAGATTCGACTGCAAAAGAAAAAGAGAGAAAGAGACTAATCCTCCAGGGAGAAAACGGCACACAAATACCTAAGTGCCGAAAATCCCTAACTAAACCCCTCTGCCGAAAATCGCCCCTCCAATCTCCCTTATTCAGCCAACTCTATCTTCATATCAAATCCCTAAAATCTATCCCCTTATCCCTCCTTAATCCATGCATTTGACTTGATCCAAACTCTCCTCTTACAGAATCCACTTGAATTCCAACACTTACCCTTCCTGCACATAAAAATAAATACTCTTACTTGCCAACACAGGGAATCGATCCCTTGTCTTCCCTTATGCTCCACACGCCACCTTTTTAGGAGCTTAGTGGCGTCACCCTTGCCACTTTACTAAAGCTCTTTTTGTGATACATTTTACCCACAACTTTATATAAGGGCACCTAGCCAGAACCCCTAACTCCTAAGTCCAAAATTTAAAAATTCTACCGGGTTTTGGCCAACTCATGGGCCTTCCATAAGCCCATTTACATACCCAAATTATGAATTCCATAATCACATACCAAATTTTAGAAACTTACTTAAAATATCAAGAATCGCGAAAAACTCGAAAATTAGGATGTTACAGTTTTACTAACACTGGAGCCTCAGTCAAAAGAGTTTTTAGCTTATCAAAACTTTTTTTACATTTTTCGGACCATTCAAACTTTATATCTTTTTGAAGCAATCTCATTAATGTTGTTGCAATCATTGAAAAGTCTTTCACAAATCATCTATAGTAACCAACTAGTCCCAAAAAACTGTGAACTTCGGATACATTTCTCGGACGCTTCCAATCCATTATTGCAGAAATCTTACTCGGATCAACTCATACAATATGCCCCCAGAAAACCAACCTCATGCAACCAGGATTCACATTTACTAAAACTTGCATATAATTGTTTATCACGTAGAGTCTGCAATACAATTCTCAAATGCTTGGCATGCTCAGTTTCATCTTGTGAATATACCAAAATATCATCTATGAACACAACAACAAATCGATCTAAGTACGGTCTGAAAATATGGTTCATTAGGTACATAAAGGTAGCAGGTGCATTTGTTAGTCCGAAAGGCATAACTAAGAATTCATAATGTCCGTACCTCATTCTAAACACAGTTTTCGGCACATCAGAGTCTTTATCTCGTAACTGGTAATAGCCCAATCTCAAATCTATCTTTGAAAACACTATAGCCCCTTTTAATTGATCAAACAAATCATCTAATCTGGGCAGAGGACATTTATTCTTAATCGTCAATTTAATAAGCTGTCGATACTCTATACACATTCTCATCGTGCCATCTTTCTTTTTCACAAACAATACAGGAGCACCCTAGGGCGAGAAACTCAGTCTTGCAAAACCTCTATCTGTCAGTTCTTGCAACTGAGCTTTCAATTCTTTTAACTCGATCGGAGCCATTTTGTACGGAGCTATCGATATCAGTGTTGTACCCGGCATTAACTTAATACCAAACTCAACCTCTCGAATCGATGGTAAACTCGGAAACTCTTCAGGCACATCTGAATACTCACATACAACTGGCACTGATTCAATCTTCTTTTCAATCACTTTCATATCGAGCACATAAATTAAATAAGCTTCGTTACCCTTTCTCACATATTTCTGAGCCAACATCCATGAAATCGCCGCTGGCAATCCATTCAAATCATCTAACTCAATTCGGATAATCTCATTATTCTAACATCTCAAATCTATTGTCTTTCTTTTGCAATTCACAACAGCATCATGCAACGTTAACCAATCCATACCCAAGATGATATCAAACTCATCAAATGGCAAAAACATCAAATCAGTCAGAAATTAATTATCCCGAATCATCAACAGACAGTTCTTGCACACTTTATCAACCATTACACACTTGCCCAAGGGGTTTTATACTCTAATTACAAATCCAGTGGACTCTACAGGCAAAGTCTTACTGGAAACTAAGTTCACACATATATATATATGAATGAGTTGATCTTGGATCTATCAATGCAATAACTTTAGTATTATAGAGAGTAAAAGTACCGATAATGACGTCTAGAGATGACGTTTCTTCTCGAGAGTAAATAGTGTAGGCTTGTACAGGTGTTCTAGCATCAGATCTCGCAGTAGTGTCTCATGTCAAACCTCTACCACCACTGTAACACCCCGAATTTGGGCCTAGAAGTATTGGGCCTTGAGTGCGGGTCCGTAAGGAGGTTGTATATAGGTATTTAATTGTGCATTGAAATAACACAATTAAATGTCTGCTTTGGTGGTTAATGGCCCTGAGAAATGTTAGAGAAATTTTGGGTTCAAACTTGGGCTTTAGCAAAAATTTTGGTATTAAGTGAAAAAAAACCCTGGATGCTTGGATGAGGGTTTTTAAATTATTGTGTTAAATAAATGACACAAGGAAGCTTGTAGACTAGTGGTTGTGGCGTCATTAAGGTTGTATGGGAGCCTGGGTTCAAGCCCTGGCTCTTGTAATTTATTTTGGTTTTTTTTAAGGGAACCTGGACTTTGGCCTTTAGACCTTATAATTAATTGGGGATAAAATATGACACAAAAAGCCTTGTGGCTTAGTGGCAAGTAGCGTGTGGAGCATCTGAGGGGAGGCATGGGTTCGAATCCCCTGGCAAGCAAGAAGCATTTATTTTGCTAACAGAGGGCGGCAAGAGTTGGTGTTGAATTTAAACTCTGATGTTGGAGGGATCCCACATCGGGAAGCTAACATAATAGTGGTTGCGAAGCTGGCTTTAAATAGAGGGAACCATGAGGAGAGTAAAGGTACCTTTCTTGGCTGATCCCTTTCGCTGTATGGCATGCTTGTTTGGGTTGGACGTCGGCTAAGAGTGCTCAGAGCGTGGATTAACTCCAGTCTCCTATCAGGTGTGTATTTCTGACTACTCTAGCTGTAGGATAGCTACTTCGGGCCGAGATGGGCTGAAAGAGGTCATCTGGGTCCAATGGGATAAGTTGTTTGATTGTGTAGTAAATATTGGACTAGGATAGGTGAATCTCATATTTGTGGCTAGATTTAGGCTAAAATTACCGTTTTACCCTCGATTTATAGAATTACCATTTTACCCTCGATTTATAGAATTACCATTTTACCCTCGATTTACAAAATTACCATTTTACCCTCAGTTTACAAAATTATCGTTTTACCCTCAATTGTGAAATTACTGAAATACCCCTGTAGGATAGAATTACCAAAATACCCCTAGTTTGTAAAATTACCAAAATATCCCTAGTTTGTAAAATTACCGAAATACCACTGGTTTGTGAAATTATCGAAATACCCTCAATTTGTAAAATTACCAAAATACCCCTAATTTACAAAATTATAGAAATACCCTTGACTTTCTAGAAATTATAGAAATACCATTGGTTTACAAAATTACTGAAATACCCTTGGTTTGTAGATTTACCAAACCACCCTTGTAGGATGAAATGACTAAAATACCCCTAATATGTAAAAAGACCGTAAAGCCCTGTAGGGTAAACTGACCGTAATACTCTTGTATGGTAAAATGACGAATATGTCGTTATGTTCCGTATGACTGATGTGCTTAGGATTTACATATATTGATATTGGATTAGTTAAGTTTCAGTGACAGGTGGTGGTTATCGTAGGTGATTGATTATGGAAACGTTTCAACTTCAACCCATAACAGGTGTGTACTAACCCTCGTAATAGCTTAGATTAATATCTGCTGAGAAGACGAAATGCTAAAATACCGGCATTTCAGGAACTTGTAATGTTGCGTGTGGGTATAGATGCGATAAATACGATAAGATCGATGTTTGGATCGATGGAACGGCTAAGAACTCAATTTTGTGCACGATGGTAAGTTGGGCCTCAATGGGCAAGATTTAGGCCAAATGGGCTTTTGGGCCTATTTGGGTAAAATTGATAGAAAATGGAATTTGGAAAAGTTGCATGTTAACACGGTTAGTATTGTTGTAAATTTTGGGTTAAGCAGGCTTAGTGGGCTAAATCAGCATTCGTAGGGCCCATTAGGGGTTTTGGGCCCAAAAGCCCGAATTTGATAAGTGGGTTAAAGATCATTGTTTAAACACTCGAAAATATTGACAATTGTAATGAACATGGAAAACCCTAATTTTTGGTAAAATTATGAAAATACCCTTATAATATGAAAAATGATTGTTTTGCCCTTGTGGGCAAGTGACTGACTTAGACTGTGTGGTTGACGGATTTGATTGTGAATATATGTTGGTGATATGAATGACTTGACTGTGATTGTTTGATTCAAATATGGGCATGACATTCTGCATACATGACATATTGCATGGGATATGGGTTATATTGATGGAGGAAGTGCTAAAAGGGCTCTGCCCCAGTTTACCGAAAAGGGCTTTACCCCAGTTTATTAGAAAGGGCTTTGCCCCAGTTATTAAAAGAGGCTAGGCCTCCAGTTATACATTCATTGACATTACATGTGATATTGAAATGGGCTTGCATACATTCATTGACATTACATGTGATATTGAAATGGGCTTGCATACATCCATTGACATTACATGTAATATTGAAATGGGCTTGCATACATCCATTGACATTACATGTGATATTGAATGGGCCTAAGGGCCATACCGTTTACAGTAAAGGCTTCGGCCCAGTGATATGATTTATGAAAAGGCTTCAGCCCAGTGATATGATTTATGAAAAGGCTTCGGCCCAGTGATATGATTTATGAAAAGGCTACGGCCCAGTGATATGATTTATGAAAAGGCTTCAGCCCAGTGATATGATTTATGAAAAGGCTTCGGCCCAGTGATATGATTTATGAAAAGGCTTCAGTCTAGTGATATGATTTATGGAAAGGCTTCGGCCCAGTATATGTCAAGACCAAATAGGGCTTTGGCCCAGATTGTACTGATACCGTGTTATTTACTGTTTGTTTGTTATTGGGGTTACACACTGAGTTTTCATAAACTCACCCCGTTTCTAACTGTACAGGTAATCCCTAAGCTTAAATGGTTTGGAGCTGCGAGGGACTTGAAGATTGCCACACTACTGTTTCTATTTCTTTTAATTGCAATAAGTAGCCGATTTATTTCTTTATAAGTTTTATCTTATTAATATTATTATTTGGTTTCGGGTTGTAATAAGGCCATTTTAATTATTTTTCTGGGATTTTTTATCTTATACCTTATATTTTTCTGATAACAATATGAGTTAGACCTAGGGCGCGTTTCCAAAATGATAATTGTTTTCAAAATAACGCAACAATACAATTAATCGGTTTATCAAAAATATCTACTTAAATGAATTCCAACTCGTTTTTCTCAAAACCTAACCTCGCACCAATGTGTGGCAATGGTTGTGGGCATGTCTAGGATTGGATCCAATCAAGAGCTTGGTATTTAAGCAGCCTTCATGGCTCACCTCCTCTGTTTCGGATACCTACCTGGTGCACAGCTTCCATTCACTTTATTAACTTCGCAAAGACTATCTTTTAGAACACTAAGAAGGACGTTGAAAGAGGCATGGATTTTCTTAAAAACTTCAATGTGACACGTCGGATTCGGCCATAACGTCTAGGCTGGGTTTGGGGTGTTACAACCACTCACATTTCTCGCGTTTCTGGATGGTCTACCTCTAGCTGTAGTTTTACTCGGCCTCACATTCTATACTGTATCTTGCTCAGCCAAATGAGGACAGGTATGATTAAAATGATCTAATGATCCACATTTAAAACAAGCACTATCATTCAATCTACAATCACCAGGATGCCTTTTACCACAATGTTTACATTCAGGTCGATTAGGTCTCGTATTCCCTACACTGGCTATCAAAGTAGCTAGAGCTTTAAAACTCACAGGTTACCTTTCACAATTTCTGTCTGAATATCCTACGGATGCATTGAAACGATTAAACGAGACTCACAATTTCTTCGATGCAGACTGATAAGATTTACTAACTAATTTTTTTTCAAATCTATTGCTTCAAAATCAGGTTTTTTTGTCTTTGCTAAGATCCTCGGCTTTACAAGCCCTTTCAACTAAAATAATGAATTCTTTAATTTCCAGAATCCCAACCAATAGCTTTATATCTTTGTTTTGTCCATCGATGAATCATTTATACATGGTCTCTTCGGTAGAAACATATTCCCGAGCATATTTGCTCAATCAACAAATTCTCTTTCGTATTCTGTCACCATCATTTTGCCTTGTTTCAACTCTAGAAACTCTTTATGTTTCTGATCGAAAAATCTTTGGCTTATGTACTTTTTTTAAAACTCAGTCTAAAAGAATTCCAAGGTAACTTATTCTCTAGGAACCACAGATGTCAACGTCTTCCACAAATGATAGGCATTATCTCTAAGAAAAGATGCCGCACATTTGCTACACTCATCAGGAGAACAAGATAATTCATCAAATACTTTAATCGTATTCTCGAGCCAAAACTCAACTCTCTCGGCATCATCATCAACGGTAACCCGAAACTCTTCAGCCCGTGTTTACGAATCTTATCCACTGGCAACTTACTCAATCGAATCGGATCTAACACTTGCGGCACAATTGGGATTTGTTGAGGAACAAGCGGGGGTGGAGGTTGTTGAGCAGCCGATTCGTTCAAGCGAACTCCGCGAACCACTCACTCATCATTTGGAGTAAGGCTTGCTTAGTCTCTCCACCTTGGCTACTACATATAAGCCTAGAATCAACCGGCGCTGCCTCTTGAGTGGGAGAGAGCGCATTACCTTCCACATCGTCAACTACAGCTTGATCGGGATCCATTTTTATATGAAAAACACATTGTAACTATCAAGAATCATCACACTATCAAAATTTATATATATGGAATGTATAGCTAGAATCTTATACACTACGTTAGCCCTAGAATTGACTAAACCATAGTTCTGATACCAATAAAATGTAACACCCCTAACCCGTATCCGTCGCCAACATAGGGTTACGAGGCATTACCAGATAATACACATCATTCATATACATTTATGCAAACATAATCAAAAATTCATTCATCTTAATCATATTGTCCCATGTAAGGTCCTACAAAACCTTAAATCATGCTCAGAAGTGGTTCAGAACTAAATCGATAACATTTGCAAACTTTAGAAAACTTAGAAAATTTTCTTTGACTTCAGGGTCACACGCTCGTATGAGTAGGCCATGTGCTTCACATGGCTACCAGACACACCTATGTCTTCGGCCGTGTGAAAATAGGGCATACATACTGACTTGTACCACACGGCCGAAGACACGCCCGTGTGCCAGACCGTGTGCAAACCAGTAGACATGCCCGTGTGTCTAGGTCGTCTCAAAACTATAGGGTATACTGACTTTAATTTGAAAGGTAACCTTGGGGGCACACAGCCGTGGAACATGACAATGTGAACAAAAATACGACATTTGCAAAGCCAATTTGCCACCCTTTTCTCACGAACACCTAACCATCAAAATGATACCATTTTAACACATATAAAGGCAACCAAAAACATACCAATTCAATCACATATCAAGCTATCTATCATCAACCAATTCAACTATTAAGTTCCATATTCAAAACATACCAAATCCTTATACCTAAAATCATCACAACTTGCTTAAATTTAAAATGCACTAACTCATCAACTTATCATCTATTTTATGCCTCAAAATCAACCCACAACATATCATCTTTTAAGCATTAACTTATCAAATGGAAACTAACTACTTGAGCAACCATATAACCATTCCAAAACATGAGGCAACTTATACATCATATATTACTCATCAAGTACATGATTCAAGCCAACTTAAATGGCTAAAAACACATCAATATTTACATCATTAACAAGCTAAAACACATGACTAATATCATAGCTCAAAACATATCAAAATGACACTAGCCTATACATGCCATATACCATATATACAAAACTTCAAAAGTACCAATGAGATGACCAATAGTGTGATGACATTTCCCAACGATCCCCATGTCTGAGCTAGCTTCAATGATCTATAAAACATGGAATGAACACACAAAGTAAGCTTTAAAAGCTTAGTAAGCCATATACAAATAAATTCATGAAATAAATATTTGCATAAAAAATCAAGTATGCTCAACACAGCTATTCACATTAAATTTCACAAACCTTTCTCATTGAACATATATCCAATATCTTGATCAGATTCATCAAATACTTTCCCTTTGAATACTTATATAAATCTCATACGTATCTAAGTCATTTAGCTCATTCACATATTCTTTCTCGACCTAACTTTTCTCGTTGAATTGTTCAAAATCAATAAGGATACTCAGAAATCACATAAGCTTGTACAATGCCATATCCCAAATATGGTCTTACACGTTATCACATATTGATGCCACTGTCCTAGACAGGGTCTTACACAAAATCAATTAATGATGCCAATTTCTCAGAGATGGTCTTGCACGTAATCTTAATACAATGCCAATGTTCCAGACATGGTCTTATATGTAATCACATCTCGATAACCTAACGTCATGACATTCGTATCCTATACTATTCCTAGGGTTCGTATGGGACTTTCGGATATTGTAACTTCGTTGATGCATGCTCGTATTTTCTCGCTCGACATTTATAGCATTTCAATGATAATAAAACATATAGAATTCAATTCAAAGACATTTATTTGCATATGAACTTACCTTGTAATCAGAATAAAGGAACCGGATCGACTATTCGTCAACTTTCGATTATCCTCGATCTAAATTCGATTTCTTTTGTTCTTGATCTATATAAATTCAAAATTAACTCTTTTATTCCTTAGTTCGTTCAATTTCATCCAAAGCACACAATTTGGGACATTTTACACATTAACCCCTATAATTTCACATTTTCTCAATTTAGTCCCTATTTCATAAAAACACAATTTACAACAATTTCAACTAAACCCAAGCTAGTCGAATATCTATAGGCTCCATAATAGCCCATATTTATCAATATTTCACACATCTAAACACACATTTTACATTTTTTCGCAAATTAGTCCCTTTTATGCAATTTCATTAAAAATCACTTTACAGAACTTCAATATCTATCATCAAGCTATCAAAATTCATCAAAAATCATTCAAAAGCTAAAGCATTCATCAATGGAAACTCACAAATTCATCAACAATTTTGGAAATTATGGTGCAAGCTAGCTAGATTACTAAGTAACGATCACAAAAACATAGAAATCATCGAAAACGGAACAAAAATAGACCTTCAATTGAGATTCAATATGGCCGAACCCTAACATGCTTCCATGGATGTTTCTATTCTCAATATTCGGTTGAAAACTAATGAAGATGACAACCATTTTACATTTTTTTTATTATTACACATAATACATAATTTACCATATTAACCTTTAATTAAAACATTAAGAATCACATAATTCAAGGCCATTTATGTCCATCTACACAATCAATGGACTAATTACAACATAAGGACCTCTCATTTAATAAGCCATATCAAATAGACACCTTTATCATATAGAATGCAACTTTTGCATTTTATTCGATTAAGGCTTTTTCTCAAATTAACCACTTAAATGATAAAATTATCACACGAAACTTTCACACATATAATCACATACTATAAACACCAAAAATAATATTAAAATAATTTTACTACCTCAATTTTGTGGTTTTAGAATCACTATTCTAATTTAGCTAAAATCGGGCTGTTACATTGGGGCTGAAGAATTTAGAGCTACAACTAAAGATGACCCAGACAAAGCTATGTTCTCGTTAGAAAACACCATCAAGGTTTTCGATGAATTGTTTTGTACACTGACAGAATGCATAAAATGTACTGTTTCCTTATTGAAAGATTCATCTAATCAGTGGTGGAACACTTTGGTATCAATGGTACTGAGAGAGCAAGTTGACTAGGGATTTTTACAATCTGAGTTCTGAAAGAAGTACATAAGTCATAAATTTCTTAACCAAAAACGCAAAGTGTTTCTTGAGCTTAAAAAGGGCCAAATGATAGTGTTCGAGTAGGAGAGGGAATTTGTTAGACTGAGCAACTATGCCCGGGAATGTATACCAACCAAAGTTGCCATCTATACATAGTTTGAAGGTAGGTTAAACGAAGACATAAAGTTGCTAGTCGAGATACTTGAGTTGAAAGAATTTGTTGTTTTATTTGGCAAATCACATAAACCTGAAGAGCTTAGCAGAAAAAAGAGAAAAGTAAATTATGAAGCTCGATATTTGAGAAAGAGATCAACAGGAAAGTCAAATCAGTCGTCATCGAAGAAGTCGAAAGAACATCATAACCATTCGACAACTTTGGTGGGATATTATGGTAGAGATAGTTTCCGAGTATGAGAGGGAATTTGTTAGACTGAGCAAGTATGCCTGGGAATGTATACCAATCAAAGTTGCCATCAGTAAATGATTTGAAGACGGGTTAAATTAAGACATAAAGTGTAACACCCCTTACCCATGTTCTAAGCCGGAACAAGGTACGGAATATTACAAATCACGAAAACATGAATTCACACATTTACCTGATCTTACGTAATTAATTTCTCTAGCTTGAACAAAAATAGATAACATTAACAGATATACATAAGTACAAGTAAATTATCAAATTTTGAAAAGTAATAGTTTAAAACAAATTAATTATGACACATAACAAAATGATTCAGCCCTTTATACATGCCATAATTCCAAAATAGTGTTTACAAAATACCAAAAGGTATTGACAGTGTGGATGGGTCTCCGACGATCTCCAAATCTCAAGCTGGCTTAGTAATTCTATAAGACAAGAAAAAGAAAAGAAGGTAAGCATATAGCTTAGTAAGTAAGTATGAAATTGATATTCAATTTATCAAAGTAAAACAATCATACTAGTATATAATCACATATTCAGGACAGGCTGTTTTCTGGAGTCCCGATTTAAAAAAAATCATATCTCGAGCTACAAAACTCAAAATCTAATTCCATAAATTTTTCTTGAAACTAGACTCATATGTATACTTACTAATTTGTTTCTAGAATTTTTGGCAGGGTCAATTAGTACAGTTTATTAGTTAAAGTCTCCCCTATTTTAGGGTTCGACTACTCTGACCCCTGTGCACTACGAACCAAATTTCTCCCTGTAAAGAATTCTAACGATCATGCCGATTATTTACCTTAAAAATAAACTCAATAAAGAATCCATGCATGTAAAGTATGACTCTTAATAATATTTTTACAATTTATGGTGAATTTCTGAAGTCAGAACAGGGGATCTCAAATTCATTCAGACCCCTTTTTAACAAGAATTCAAATATCACACAATATAGAATTCTTTTGCTTCCCCTGTTTCTTTTATGTGAAAATAAACTCATTAAGCTTTATTTTCATATATCATTTGCATTTTTATTCAACTTCCACGATTTTTGGTAAAATTTTAAAATCATGTAACTGCTGCTGTCTAACACTATTTTATTTCTAACATTCACTCTTGCATAATTTCACCTAGTCCTTTTTGTTATACCAAAATTCACTCAATTATCGAGCACATAGCTCCTAACTTTTCATAAACATAAATTTGCACATATCCACCTTATAATAACTTTCACATATTACCACTTTATCAATTTTCCCCGTTGAACTCAACGGAAAAATAACAAATATACCATTGTTTACACATATTTCCCCTTTCCACACTTATAGCCGAAGCTATCTGATACGCATAGTAGTCTGCACTTAGTACTACACAGGTGAACAACAATTTGGTACACGTAGTAGCTTGCACTTAGTACTACACACGTGACCTCACCATCTGATACACGTAGTAGCCTGCACTTAGTACTACACACATGATCGAAGTCATTGAGTACGCATAGTAGCCTGCACTTAGTACTACACATGCAACTTAACAGTATGGTACACGTAGTAGCCTGCACTCAGTACTACACACGTGTATTCACAATGGGTCATTTGTATTGTTCCTGTTCCGAGGGTTCAACCGGAAAATCTTTCCTTTTTCACCGTTAACACTTATTCATAATCTAATTAAATTTGCAAGTTTCCATCATTTAATCATTCTATGGACAGTCACCAATTCATATGATAACAACATAAAATAACATAAAAAAAATCGATAAATTATTCATGTACAAACTTACCTCGGTGCAAACTTTAGAAATGTTATTATTTAGTCCGAAAGCTTTTCTTTTCCCCGATCAGGATCGATTCCATGTCTTTCTTGATCTATAACAACACATTTAGCTCATTTAACACTCATACTATTTATTGCAATCCAAAAATCACATTATGGAAAAATTACATTTTTGCCCCCTAACTTTTATAAAATTGCGATTTTGCCCCTAGGCTCGGAAATTTAATTTCAGCCCTTATTCTTATGTTTAATGACATGCTAAACATTTTTCTCTTACTATGGAAATATCAAATTCTCACTCTAACATGTACTTATGAACATTAGGTATTTTTACCAATTAAGCCCTTTTACTCGTTTTCACTCAAAACCGAGTAGCACAAGTTGTCTAACATAATTTAAAACCTCATATTCTATCATAAAACACCAAAATACACAAATTTCACCTATGGGTATTTTTCCAAATATGAACCCTAGGTTGAATTATTGCTAACATAAGCTAAATCGAGCTACCGGGATTTCAAAAACATAAAAATAATTAAAAACGAGGCTTGAAATCACTTACTATGAAGCTTGAAAATTGAAGAAACCCTAGCTACGGAGGAGAGAAAAATTCGGCAGCAACTAATTGAGAAGATGACCATTTTTGTGTTATTTTTCCCATTTTATTTCATTTAATATACAAATGACCAAAATGCCCTTACTACTAAACTTTCCAAAAATTCCATCCATGTCCAATTTTTGTCCATAAACTTAGAAATTGGTCAAATTGATACTTAAGACCTCCTAATTAATATTCCAAAGCAATTTCATACTAAAAACTTCTAGAACACAAGTTTTGCAAATTATTCGATTTAGTCCCTAATCTCAACTTAAGCGCTTAATGCATAGAATTTCATCACGAAATTTTCACTCAATCATGAAATCATATCATAAACCTCAAAATAATTATAAAACAACTATTTCTATCTCAGATTTGTGGTCACAAAACCACTATTCCAATTAGGCCCTAATTCGGGTTGTCACATAAAGTTGCTAGTCGGGATACTTGAGTTGAAAGAATTTATTGTTTTAGTTTATTGTAATAGCCTGGTTTTAGCTTAAATAGGAACAGTGGTTTCGAAACCACAAATTTGAGGTTATAAAAGTATTTCAATATTATTTTATGTGTTTACGCATGTGAATAAGTATGTTTGAAAATTTCGTGAGCTAATTTTATTGTTTAATAACTGAAATTGAGAAAAAACACTAAATCGCAAAAATGCCAAAGTTGCATTCTATATGATAAAAGTGCTTAATTGCTATGTGTAACACCCCAAACCCGGCCTAGAAGTTAGGCCCGAATCTGGTGTGTCACATTGAAGTGTTTTTTGAAAACCATGTTCTCATTGAAAACCCTTCTTACTACTCAAAATCTCTAGCCATTTTAAAACTTGTGAAACGTTAATTCCTTTAAAACCTTACTTGCTGCGGAAGCTTACTTTTAAACAATTGTGAAAACGTGATATTTTGAAAACTAGTCGTCGTTTTGGAAAATCGTGCCCTACTTCTAACAGATATTAAGCATACTAAATAAATTTCCCAAATAAAAAGTTAAGAAAATAAAGAGGCCTTAATACAACCCAAATCAAAAACCAAAGTGCTTCACTAAATAAACGAAATAGAAAAACATATGCAGCTGTGTGGTCATCTCCGAGTCCCTCTGCGACACAGATCCACCTATCGTTGGGGATTACCTGCACAGTTAATAAATGGGGTGAGTTTACGAAAAATCAGTGTGTAATCCCCTTACTAGAGTAACAGTCAGTTAAGAGACAGAATTCAGAATCAATCTGGGCCAAAGCCCATTACAGTAATAGTACAGTCTAGTTTAGAGCATACGTGGGCCAAAGCCTGTTACAATATCATTTGGGTTACAGCCCATAACAGAATCAATTAGGCTGAGCCCATCTTAGACTCAGTTGGGCTGAAGCCCACATTGCAATAATATTACAATAATACCATACATGCAATGCTGTGCAATCCACCCCAATAATCCAACCGCTACACACCAACTCCGTCCCCCGGTACACATCATGTGGGGATATAAATTCGACCCACCCATCCGATACACATCAATGGTAGCCCGGTTGTGGTACTACCTTCATTGCAGCAAGCTGCTAATCAAATATTAGGCTTAATAGTCATCGGTGGATCCACGGTCGTCAAGCAACCACGCAATCCTCATATACTTCCTCAGTTCCATAATTCCCAACCCATGCAATATGTCGTGTATGTCATGCTCAATCATCACACGTGTATGCAGAATGGCCATACTTAGTAACAGTCTTTTAAACATATATTAAGAGCATATCAGTCGTACAACCACGGTCAAGTCAATTAAAATGCAGTCATACATTTATAATCAAATCAGTCAAATTCGAAGTCTAAGTCGGTCATTTACCCTCAAGGGCAAAACAATCATCTTACCCTACATGGGTATGTCGGTCATTTTAAACTACAAGGATATTTTGGTAATTTAACACTACAAGGGTATTTCGATCATTTTAAACTTCAAGGATATTTTGGTAATTTAACACTACAAGGGTATTTCGATAATTTTACAAATTAGGGTTGTTTCAGTTATTTTACAAATCAGGGGTATTTCGATAATTTTACAAATTGAGGGTATTTCAGTAATTTCACAATCGAGGGTATTTTAGTAATATTACAAATTAGGGGTATTTCGGTAATTTTACAAATCGAGGGTATTTTAGTAATTTTACAATCGAGGGTATTTCGATAATTTTATAAATCGAGGGTATTTCAATAAATTTACAAACTGAGGGTATTTCGATAATTTTACAAATCGAGGGTATTTTGGTGATTTTACAAACCGGGGGTACTTTGATAATTTTACAAACTGAGGGTATTGCGGTAATTTTACAAACTGAGGATAGTTTAGTAATTTCTCTTTATTATGGGTTTATTACTTACCCTGGCCCGTTAACAAGTCCTCGTTGGCTAAAGTGAACAGATACTATGCACCAGGTAGGATTCTAGAGAAGAGGAGGCAAGTCATTAAGACCGCTTAAGTTCCAAGCTCTTCCTAGATCCAATCCTAGACATACATATACCCATTGCCACACTTTAACACTATGACTCGTCCACGGTCGCAATTAATTAATTATTTAAGTTTTATGTTTGCCTGAGTAGTTACCAAAACCTAGGTCCACAACCCCTTTACTAAACACTAACAGATCCACACTTATTCATTTGGCCCCTTTAGGCCCAATCTCGTTCACATGGCCCATCGGGCCCAATCACATTCATATGGCCCATCAAGCCCAACTGTAATAGCCCGATTTAGGGTCAAAATAGAATAGTGGTTTCGAAACCATGAATCCGAGGTTAAAAAAATATTATTATTTTGATTAAGTTTTAGTGTTTATATTATGATTGCATAATCGTGTGAAAATTTCGTTGCGAAATTTTATCGATTGGGTGTTTAATTTGATGTTTAGGACTAAATTGAAATAGGTGAAAAATGTGTGTTCTAGTTCATAAAGTACTTGATTGAAATGGGGGTTTGAATTAGAGGTCCTTAAATGGAATTAGACCATTATAATTTATATGGACAAAAATTTGGACATGGATAGAATTTTTAGAAAGTTTAGTAATAAGGGCATTTTGGTCATTTGTATAATAAATGAAATAAAATGGGAAAAATAACACAAAAATGTGTTCATCCTCATTCAACTTGGCCGAAACTTGCATGTTCTCCATAGCTAGGGTTTGTTTCAAGGTTTCAAGCTCAATAGTAAGTACATTCAAGCCCCGTTTTTAATGTTCTTTACATTTTTGAAATCCTCGTAGCTCGATTTACCTATTTCTACCATTATTTCGAGTTAGGGTTTATGTTTAAAAATTTAACCATGAATTATATGCATGTATTTTGATGTTTGATGGTAGAATATGAATGTTTGAGGTTAGGAAAACGATCTTTTCTAAGCGATTTTTAGTGAAAACGAGCAAAACGGTATAATCGGTAAAAATACCTAATGCTCATAAGTACATGTTAGAGTGAGAATTTGATGCTGTTATACAAGAGAAAAATGTTCAGCATGTCATAAAACCTAAGAATAAGGGCTGAAATTAAATTTCTGAGCCTAGGGGCAAAATCATAATTTTGTAAAAGTTAGGGGGCAAAAATGTAATTTTTACATAATGAGATTTTTGGATTGAAATAAATAGTATGAGTGTTAAATAAGCTAAATGTGTTGTTATAGATCAAGAAAGGCGTGGAATCGACCTCGAACGGGAGAAGGAAAAGGTTTTGGACTAAATTGCAAAATTTCCATATTTTGCATCGAGGTAAGTTTGTATGTAACTAATACATTGGCTTCATTTACATTTTTGTATTTCAGTCTATTTTATATATTTTAGTTGATTTTGAATCATAAATTTACTATTGAAAGGATGGAAATAAGTAATAGTGAGAGAAATCCCGGTTGAACTTTCGGAAAGATTGAATAATATAGATGAAATGTAGCTAGGTCACATGTATGGTGCTGAGTGCACATCATGTGTACAAGAGAGCTACGAGATACTATGTAGTAGCTAGGTCACATGTGTGATACGGGATGTATCCCATGTAGACAAGAGAGCTACGAGAGAGGATAAATGTAGCTAGGTCGCATGTGTGATTCCAAGTGAAGGACACCATGTAGACAAGAGAGCTACAAGATAAGTTGGCTAGTTCACATGGGTGGTACTAAGTGTTCACCATGTGTACAAGAGAGCCGAATTATATGAAATATGATGGTGGAGCTATATGCTGAAACCACTAAGTCTCGAGGATTGATCCGAATTGTTCAACGGGATGATTTTATAGTGACATTGTAATCATGAACCTACACTTGTGATGTATGAAATGTGGTGAAAGTGAATTGTGATATGTTGGCTAAATGAGGTAAATACAAAGAAAGTGTGAAAGAGTGAATTAGCAATAATACTGTTTTGGACAGTTGCAGTGACATGATTTTGAAAAATCACCAAAAATAGTAGGAATTTAATTATAGGCTGAATAAGATATTAATTTAAAACTTAATGAGTCTATTTTCATGTAAAAGAAATAGAGAAAGTAAAGGAACTCTATATTTTGAGATATTTATATTTGTGTGTGACTTGCTCAGACTAACTATGTGATCCCCTATTCTAACTTTGAAAAATCATTAAAATTTGTACACAATTAATTAAGAAATATAGTTTATATTTATATATTCCTTATTGAGTCTAGTTTTAAATGAAATAGACTTCATGGCTATTTGAATTGTGTACTAGGAGAAATTCAACTCGTAGTGAACAGAGGTCAGATCAGTCGAGCTGTATAACAAGGGAAACTTTAACTAATAAACTGTACAAATTAGTTGGACCAAAAATTCTAGAAAAAAAATTAGTAAAAATTAATATGAGTCTAGTTTTAGGAAAATTTTACGGATTTGAATTTCGAGTTTTTTAACTCGAGTTATGATTTATTTAGTGAGTATGATGCAGTAGAGATAGCTTGGCCAAAGAGGAGTAAATGGTGAAATTAAAAGTAGATACACTTGAGTTATTGTGTAAACATATTAGATTCTTTATTCATTATTTACATACTTGCTTACTAAGCTATAAGCTTACCTTCTTTTGTCTCTTTTGTCTTATAGTGTCGTCCAGCTTGCACAGGAGTTAAGGATCGTTGAAGATCTGCCTGTACTATCAATATTTTTGGGTATTTGAACTAAACATTTTGAATTATGGCATGTATAGTAAACTTAGTTATTTTGTTACGTGTCATAATTGTCTAGGTTTTAAAATATTAAGTATAGTATTTGACCGATTATTTTGTACAAAGCTTTTGAAATTGGCTAATATTATTAAAGGCATATGTTATAATGATTCATGATCTAATTGTATGCCATATTTTTGTCTTGGTTTTATTTAATGGTATGTACTATGATTCAGTAATACCTCGTACCCTGTTCCGGCGACGGATACGGGTAAGGGGTGTTACATTTAGTGGTATCAGAGCTATGGTTTAGTCGGTTCTCGGACTAATAAAGTGTGTGTAAAAGTCTAGCTATACATGCCATAAATATACTGTGATAGTGTGGTGACTCCTGATTATTCTAAACTGTGTTTTGTTTTAATATAGTAATGGATCCTGACGAAACTGTGGTTGATGATGCTACTAGTAATGCGCCAGCTCCCGCACAAGGGACCGCGCCTATAGAAAATAGACCTGAGTCATTGAGACAGGGAGATGAGGCTCGGGATGCCTTTCTCCAAATGATGAACAATTGGTATACTGAGTTTATTCGAGCAAACCCAAATGCTCAACCTCCTCCGCCCCCTCCCATACCTCAGACGGTTCCCGTAGCTGCTCAATGCATAGATTTGGTAAAAATGAACAAGCCTCTGGTTGACAAGATTCGAAAACAAGGGGCCGAAGAGTTTAGAGCAAAGATCGATGATGATCCCGAGAAGGCGGAGTTCTGGCTTGAAAATTCTATCCGTGTATTTGATGAGATTTCATATACACTCGAGGAGTGCTTAAAGTGTGTTGTATCACTTTTGAGTGATTTGGCCTACCATTGGTGGAAGACTTTGGTAGCAGTGGTGCCAATAGAAAAGGTTACTTGGGATTTCTTCCAGGAAGAATTCAGAAAGAAATACATAAGTCAACGATTTATTGATAAAAAACGAAAGGAGTTCCTTGAATTGAAGCAGGGCAAGATGTCTGTGGCAGAGTATGAACGCGAATTTGTAAGACTCAGCAAGTATGCCCAGGAATGTGTGTCCACCGAAGCTATTTTATGCAAGAGATTTGAGGATGGGCTAAATGAGGACATTGAAGTGCTTGTGGGAATTTTGGAGCTGAAAGAATTTGTAGTATTAGTTGACCGAGCTCTTAAAGCTGAAGAATTGAACAAAGAAAGAAGAAAGCTGCTATTGAGGCTCGAGTACCAGAAAGAGGCCGATAAGCAAGTCATTTCAATCTCAATCAAAGAGGTCCAAAGAGACAAACCCTAGAATGACAGTTTCAGTTGGGGTTTCACACAGAGATCGTGGCAGGGCATATTCGGGGTCTAAAGCTCAAGCTACTTCAGTGGCAAGTGTGGGTAATGTGCGACCTAGAAAGCCTGAATGTCAGCAATGTGGCAGGAAACATTATGGTGAGTGTTGGGGAAACGAGCGAGCTTGTTTCAGGTGCGGTTCTCGCGAGCATTTTATCAGGAGCTAGCAGTAAAACTATAATGAAAGATTCAGCGGCGAGATCAGAAGCTAGAGCGCCTGCTAGAGCTTATGCCATACGTGCCCGAGAGGATGCATCATCTCCCGATGTCATTACTGGTACATGTTCTCTCTATGATACTATTGTTATTGCATTGATTGATCTCGGGTCTACTCATTCTTATATTTGTGTAAATTTAATATCTAATAAGAAGTTGCCTGTTGAATATACTGAGTTTCTGATTAAAGTGTCAAACCCCTTAGGCCAATATGTGCTAGTTGATAAGGTTTGCAAGAATTGCCCATTAATGATTCAAGGTCACTATTTTCCGGCTAATCTGATGCTGTTACCATTTGATGAGTTTGACGTTATCTTGGGAATGGACTGGTTGACATTGTATGATGCCAAGGTAAATTTTAAACAGAAAACACTAGAGTTGAAATGTGAAAATGGTGAAATTCTGTGGGTTGAAACAGATGAATCAAATAAATTGCCTATGGTGATTTCATGCATGTCTGCTCAGAAATACATGAGGAAAGGGTGTGAAGCTTATCATTCCTATGTAATGAATACTCAGATGTCTGAATTGAAGCTTGAATCAGTGTCGATAGTCTGTGAATTTCCAGATGTATTCCCAGAGGAATTACCAGGGTTGCCTCCAGATAGAGAGATAGAGTTTGCCATTGATTTGTTGTCGGGGACTGTACCGATCTTGATTACTCCATATAGAATGGCTCCAACTGAATTAAAAGAATTGAAGGCTCAGTTGCAAGAGTTAACAGACAAGGGATTCATGAGACCAAGTTTCTCTCCCTAGGGTGCTCCTGTATTGTTTGTAAAGAAGAAGGATGGCTCAATGAGACTTTGCATTGATTACCGTTAGCTCAATAAGGTGACTATAAAGAACAAGTACCCGTTACCGAGGATTGATGATTTATTCGATCAGTTAAAGGGGGCAACAATGTTTTCAAAGATCGATTTGAGGTCCGGTTACTACCAGTTGAGAGTTAAGGAGTCGGATATGCCGAAAACTGCCTTTAGGACAAGGTATGGACATTATGAGTTTCTTGTGATGCCTTTTGGCTTAACAAATGCTCCAGCTATATTTATGGACTTGATGAATCGAATCTTTCAGCCATATTTGGATAAGTTTGTAGTAGTGTTCATAGATGACATTCTAATTTATTCTCGGGACGAGTCTGAGCATGCCGAACACTTGAGAACCATATTGCAGATCTTGTGAGAAAAGAAACTATTTGCTAAGTTTAGTAAAAGTGAGTTCTGGCTTCGTGAAGTCAGATTCTTGGGGCATATAGCCTCAGGTGATAGTATTCGGGTGGATCCGAGCAAAATTTCCGTGATCGTTGACTGGAAACCGCCAAAAAATGTATCCGAGGTTAGAAGCTTTTTAGGCTTAGCCGGGTATTATATACGTTTTTTCGAGGGATTTTCGATTATTGCCTCTCCTATGACTAAATTGCTGCAAAATAATGTTAAGTTTGAATGGACTGATAAATGTCAGCAGAGTTTTCAAAAGCTGAAAGCACGATTGACTGAAGCACCAATTTTAGTACAGCTCGAGCTAGGGAAGGAGTTCGTAATTTATAGTGATGCATCATTGACAGGCCTTGGATGTGTACTGATGCAAGAGGGTAAAGTGATAGCTTATGCCTCGAGACAGTTAAAGCTGCATGAGAAGAACTATTCTACACATGATTTGGAATTGGCCGCTATTGTCTTTGCCTTCAAGATCTGGCGGCATTATTTGTATGGTGAAAAATGCCAAATTTTTACTTATCACAAAAGTTTGAAGTATTTCATGAATCAAAAGGATTTGAATATGCGACAACGGAGATGGCTTGAATTATTGAAGGATTATGAGCTAGTGATTGATTATCATCCGAGAAAAGCAAATGTAGTTGCTGACGCCTTGAGCAGGAAATCTCTTTTTACTTTGAGAGCCATGAATACGGGGTTATCATTGTCTGATGATGGGTCAATCTTAGCAGAGATGAGGGCTAAACCGTTATTTCTCCAGCTGATTTGTGATGCTCAAAAGAACGATAGTGAGTTGCGAACCAAGAGAACTTAGTGCGAATCAGGTTACGACTCAAATTTTCGAGTTGGACCAGATGACTGTTTGATGTTTCGAGATAGGATCTGTGTACCAAAAAATGATGAATTGATTCAGAAAATATTACATGAGGCACATAGTGGCTGTTTGTCAGTTCACCCTGGTAGCACAATAATGTATAATGATTTAAAGAAGTTATATTGGTGGCCAGGCATGAAAAGGGACATTTCTGAATTTGTAACTAAGTGTTTGATCTGTCAACAAGTAAAAACTGAGCATCAAGTGCCTTCAGGATTACTCCAACCGGTAATGGTGCCTGAGTCGAAATGGGATAGGATTACCATGGATTTTGTAACCGGTTTGCCACTGACTCCTAGAAAGAAGGATGCTGTCTGGGTAGTGGTTGATAGGTTAACAAATTTGGCTCACTTTATACCGGTACGTACCAATTACTCACTTGATAAATTAGCTGAATTATATATTGCTGAAATTGTGAGGTTGCACGGGGTACTTATGTCTATAATATCAGACAGAGATCCGAGGTTTACCTCGAGATTCTGGAAAAAGTTACAAGAAGCTTTGGGCATAAAATTGAACTTTAGTACCGCGTTTCATCCACAAACAGATGGTCAGTCGGAAAGAGTAATCCAAGTATTCGAAGATATGCTTAGATGCTGCGTTTTAGAATTTGAAGGCAGTTGGGAGAAATATCTACCTTTGGATGAATTTGCCTACAATAACAGTTTCTAGTCGAGTATACAGATGGCACCATACGAAGCCTTGTATGGTCGCAAGTGTCGGACTCCTTTATATTGGACCGACCTTAGTAGGAAACAGATTGACGAAGTTGATATAGTTAAAGAAACCGAAGAGAAAGTAAAAGTAATTCAGGATTGCTTGAAAGCTGCTTCAGATCGAAAAAAGTCATATGCAGATTTAAAAAGAAAAGAGATTGAATTTCAGGTGGGTGATAAAGTGTTCTTAAAGGTGTCACCATGGAAAAAGATTCTGAGATTTGGCCGAAAAGGCAAGTTGAGTTCGCGTTTTATTAGGCCGTACGAGATTATTGAGAGGATTGGACCAGTGGCATATCGGTTGGCATTACCGGTAGAATTAGAAAGAATTCATAACGTGTTTCATGTATCAATGTTGCGACGTTATCGTTCTGATCCTTCACATGTGATTTCTCCAACAAAAATTGAGATTCATTCGGACTTGACCTATGATGAGGAACCGATTAAGATTTTGGCTCGAGAAGTAAAACAGATGAGAAAGAAAAGTATAGCTTTAGTGAAAGTGTTATTGCAAAGACATGGAGTAGAAGAAGCTACGTGGGAACCGGAGGAAGCCATGAGAAAACAGTACCCAAACCTTTTTACCGGTAAGATTTTCAGGGACGAAAATCCCTAAAGGGGGGAGAGTTGTAACAGCCCAATTTAGGGCCAAAACAGAACAGTGGTTTTGAAACCACGAATCTGAGGTTAAAAAAATTATTATTATTTTGATTAAGTTTTAGTGTTTATATTACGATTGCATAATCGTGTGAAAATTTCGTTGCGAAATTTTATCGATTGGGTGTTTAATTTGACGTTTAGGACTAAATTGAAATAGGTGAAAATGTGTGTTCTAGTTCATAAAGTACTTGATTGAAATGGGGGTTTTAATTAGAGGTCCTTAAATGGCAATTAGACCATTATACTTTATATGGACAAAAATTTGGACATGGATGGAATTTTGGTCATTTGCATAATAAATGAAATAAAATGGGAAAATAACACAAAAATGTGTTCATCCTCATTCAACTTGGCCGAAACTTGCATGTTCTCCATAGCTAGGGTTCGTTTCAAGGTTTCGAGCTCAATAGTAAGTGCATTCAAGCCCCGTTTTAATGTTCTTTACATTTTTGAAATCCTCGTAGCTCGGTTTTCCTATTTCTACCATTATATTGAGTTAGGGTTTATGTTTAAAAATTTACCCATGAATGATATCCATGTATTTTTATGTTTGATTGTAGAATATGAATGTTTGAGGTTAGGAAAACGATCTTTTCTAAGCGATTTTTAGTGAAAATGAGCAAAACGGTATAATCGGTAAAAATACCTAATGCTCATAAGTACATGATAGAGTGAGAATTTGATGTTGTTATAGAAGAGAAAAATGTTCAGCATGTCACAAAACATAAGAATAAGGGCTGAAATTAAATTTCCGAGCCTAAGGGAAAAATCATAATTTTGTAAAAGTTAGGGGGCAAAATGTAATTTTTACATAATGTGATTTTTGGATTGAAATAAATAGTATGAGTGTTAAATAAGCTAAATGTGTTGTTATAGATCAAGAAAGGCATGGAATCGACCTCGAACGGGGGATGGAAAAGGTTTTGGACTAAATTGCAAAATTTCCATATTTTGCACCGAGGTAAGTTTGTATGTAAATAATACATTGACTTCATTTACATTTTTGTATTTCAGCCTATTTTATATATTTTAGTTGATTTTGAATCATAAATCGACTATTGGAAGGATGGAAATAAGTAAAGTGAGAGAAATCCCGGTTGCACTTTAGGAAAGATTGAATAATATAGATGAAATGTAGCTAGGTCACATGTATGGTGCTGAGTGCACATCATGTGTACAAGAGAGCTACGAGATACTATGTAGCAGCTAGGTCACATGTATGATACGGGATGTATCCCATGTAGACAAGAGAGCTACGAGAGAGGATAAATGTAACTAGGTCGCATGTGTGATTCCAAGTGAAGGACACCATGTAGACAAGAGAGCTACGAGATAAATTGGCTAGGTCACATGGGTGGTTCTAAGTGTTCACCATGTGTACAAGAGAGCCGAATTATATGAAATATGATGGTGGAACTGTGTGCTGAAACCACTAAGTATCGAGGATTGATCCAAATTGTTCAACGGGATGATTTTATAGTGACATTGTAGTCATGAACCTACACTTGTGATGTATGAAATGTGGTGAACGTGAATTGTGATATGTAGGCTAAATGAGGTAAATACAAAGAAAGTGTGAAAGAGTGAATTAGCAATAATACTATTTTGGACAGTTGCAGTGACATGAATTTCAAAAATCACCAAAAATAGTAGGAAGTTAATTAGAGACTGAATGAGATATGAATTTAAAGTATAATGAGTCTATTTTCATGTAAAAGAAACAGAGCAAGTAAAGGAACTCTATATTTTGAGATATTTATATTTGTGTGTGACTTGGTCAGACTAACTATGTGATCCCTTATTCTAATTTTGAAAAATCATTAAAAATTGTACAAAATTAATTAAGAAATATAGTTTATATGTCTAGATTCCTTATTGAGTCTAGTTTTAAATGAAACATATTTCATGGCTATTTGAATTGTGAATGAAACATATTTTATGGCTATTTGAATTGTGTACTGGGAGAAATTAAATTTGTAGTGAACAGAGGTCAGATCCGTTGAGCTATATAACAGGGAAAACTTTAACTAAAAAAATGTACTAATTGGCTGGACCAAAAATTATAGAAAAAAATTAGTAGAAATTAATATGAGTCTAGTTTCAGGAAAATTTTACGTATTTTAATTTCGAGTTTTGTAACTCGAGTTATGATTTATTTAGTGAGTATGATGCAGTAGACACAGCTTGACCAAAGCGGAGTAAATGGTGAAATTAAAAGTAGATACACTTGAGTTATTGTGTAAACATATTAGATTCTTTATTCATTATTTACATACTTGCTTACTAAGCTATAAGCTTACCTTCTTTTGTCTCTTTTGTCTTATAGTGTCGTCCAGCTTGCACAGGAGTCAAGGATCGTTGAAGATCTGCCTGCACTATCAATATTTTTGGGTATTTGAACTAAACATTTTGAATTATGGCATGTATAGTAGACTTAGTTATTTTTTTACTTGTCATAATTGTCTAGGTTTTAAAATATTAAGTATAGTATTTGACTGATTATTTTGTACGAAGCCTTTGAAATTGGCTAATATTATTAAAGGCATATGTTATAATGATTCATGATCTAATTGTATGCTATATTTTTGTCTTGGTTTTATTTAATGGTATGTACTATGATTCGGTAATACCTCGTAACCTATTCTGGCGACGGATACGGGTAAGGGGTGTTACACAATCACATTCATATCACCCATCAGTTAGATTTACACAAGCGGGCCTACAGACCCATCGGGCACATTCGGTCCATTGAGGCCCAGAATAGACCCAGCACAGGAGAACGCCCGTGGTGGCTTTCAAATTTTGTCGATTTCTAATAAAGAAGGGTGTGAATACACGTCTGTTTATGAGAACGTGTCGAAGTCGATGATCACCAACCTTGGCACATCCTGCATTGGGTCTTAATCGCCTTTTTCTTTTTCCTCAACTCATCTGGTACGCTCTATTTAAAGCTAGCTTCTTACCAATTCCCATGTTAGCTTCCTGATGTGGGATTACTTTCGACCATTAGGAAAAATTTCTTATTTTCTTATGACCACCTCAACCACAAAGTTCCAGTCCAACTCCATCTCCTACACAGCTCAAACAGCAAATAAATACTCTATTACACATCCCAAGACTTGAACCTTAGACCTCACAGTTACACAACACGCCACCTTGCCACTCCACCACAGGCTCTTTCTGTGTCATATTTTATCCTCAATTAAATATAAGGTCTATAGGCCAAAGTCCAGGTTCCTTTAAAAGAAAAACCAAAATAAATTGCAAGATCCAAGACTTTAACCCAGGCTCCCTTGCAACCTTAATGACGCCACAACCACTAGACCACAAGCTTCCTTGTGTCATTTATTTACCACAATAATTTAAAAGGCCTTCATCCAAGAACCCAGGGTTTTATTCACTTATAACCAAAATTTTTGCTAAAGCCCAGGTTCGAATCCAAGATTTCTCCAACACTTCTCAGGGCCATTAACCACTAAAGTAGACATTTAATTGTGTCATTTCCTTGAACAATTAAATGCTTATATAAAACCTCCTTACAGACCCATACTAAAGGCACAATACTTCTAGGCCCAAATTCAGGGCGTTACACTATGACTTATTAAATATGAAGTCCTTATGTTGTAATTAGACCATGTTAGTGGATTTTGACATAAATGGACAATAATTAAATGTTTTGTTAATGTTTTAATTAAGATTAAAATAGTAATTTGGTTATTAATGTAAATTAAAACAAAAAAAATGAAAATAAACTCCATTATCATCATCCATAATTGATTATTGAAGGGAAAATAAAGCTTTTACATTCAACTAAGGTTTGTCCATTGTTCTTTTTTATTAAGGTATGATTTTTTATCGGTTTTTGATAATTTCTACGTTTTTGTGATCATTTCTTTGAGTTCTAGCTAGTGTGTACTCTAATTTTTGAATTTTTTGGTGATTTTGTGAATTGCCATTGATGAATGCTTGAGTTTTTGAATGTTTGATGATGGAAAAATGAGTATTTGTTGATAGATTATCATGTTTTGTAAAGTGATTTTTAGTGAAATTTCATAAAAAGGACTAATTTGTGAAATGTGTAAACTGTGTGGTTAAATATGTGAAATAAATGAAAATATGGATTGATATGAAGCTATATAAAATTCAGCTAGCATGAAATTAGAAACAAACTGTGTAATTTGTGATTTTGTGAAATAAGGACTAAATTGTAAAAATATGTAACTTTAGGGGCTAAAGTACAAAAATGCCCAAATATGTGTTTGTGGATGAAATTGAATGAATTAAGGAATAAAAGAGTTAATTTTGAATGTATATAGATCAAGAACGAAGGAAATCTAATTTAGATCGGGGGAAAATGAAAGTTATCGAAAAGTCGACTCGACCATTTATTCCAATTATGTGATAAGTTCATATACAAATACATGCTTTTAAAATGAATTAGATATGTATTATTTGTCATTGAATTGCAAAAAGTATGAACGAGCAACTGCAAACAAGAATTGACGAAGTTACGACATCCGAAAGTCCCGTACGAACCTTAGGAATAGTATAGGATACAAATGTCATGACATTAGGTTATCGAGATGTGATTACATGTAAGACCATGTCTGGAACATTGGCATTGTATTGAGATTACGTGTAAGACCATGTCTGGGATATTACCATCGGTAATTGATTTAGTGTAAGACCCTATCTGGGACAGCGACATCAATATGTTTTAACATGTAAGACCATATTTGGGATATGGCACTGTACAAGCTACATGAAAATGCCGAGTATCCTGAACGATTCAGAACGGCTCAACGGGCAAAGATAAGTCGAGAAAGAATGTTGTAATGAGCTAAATGACTCAGGTATGTACGAAGTTTATACGACTATTGGAAAGTGAAGTAAGTGATGAGTTACATGATAGAATGAATATGTATTCAAAGAGAAAGGTTTATGTATGTATATGTATGTTTAATTGTACTTGGCCTAGTGATGGAAATGTGGTGACTTATAAGATATCTTTCTTTGTATATGGCTTACTAAGCTTTTAAAGCTTACTTTGTGTGTTCTTTCCATGTTTTATAGATTATCGAAGCTAACTTGGACTCGGGGATCGACGGGAAATATCATCGCACTATCGATCATCTTGTTGGTATTTTTGGAAGCTTTGTATATATGGTATATGGCATGTGTAGACTAATGTCATTTTGATATGTTGTGAGTTGTAATTATAGCCATGTGATTTGGCTTGTAAATGTTATTGTGAATTTGGCATTTAAGTTGGCTTAAGTTATGTGTTTGATAAGATAATCATATGACGTATTTAATGTCTTATATGTTGGCTTATTTGTTATGATTATGTGTTGGTTATTTTGATTAGTTGTTAATTGATGTGCTTATGCTTGGAGGCTAGCATATTGTGGTTTGATTTGAGATGACCATATGGTATATGTTGAAGTATGAAATAGGTATTAAGTTGATGGGTAAATGCATTTAGTAGTTATGTATGTTTGATATTTTTGGCATAGTGAAATAGCACGTTTTGGTTGTGTAATTGAGTAGTAGAAATGGTTGGGAATAAATGGCATAATATGTGTATGAATTGGTAGGTTTTTGGTTGTTCAAAGATGTATTGAAATGGTGTTATATTGGTTGCTATGTGTTCTTGTGATTAGGGTGTCATATTGGCTTTGCAAATAGCCTATTTTGGTCCACACTGGAAGAAACAAGAGCGTGTGTCTCAGCTGTGTCTAACAAACAGTCATTTTACAAGGCCGTGTGTCCCCTAGGGTACCCTACGAATTAAAGTCAGTATACCTTACAGTTTTGACACGGTCTAGATACACGGGCGTGTCTACTGGCTGTGTGGCACATGGGCTGGCACATGGGCGTGTGGTTGGCTGTGTGACCTAAGTCAGTAACCCCCTTAGATTTCACACGGCCTGGCACATGGGTGTGTCCTTAGCCATGTGGTACAAGTTAGTATATATTCCCTATTTTCACACAGCCTGTGACACGGGCATTTTCGGTAGCCGTGTGAGGCACACGGCCTGTTCACACATGCATGTGACGTGTGATTTCATGAAAATTTTCTAAGTATTCAAAAATTTTTATATGTGATTGGTTGTCTTGAACCACTTATAAGCATGATTTAAGGTCTCGTAGAACCTTTTAAGGGACATTGTCAATGTTTGTGAATAGTTACATTATTGAATGCATATATGTATGAGAATGTGATGTATTGTTCAGTAATACCTCGTAACCCTATTTTGGCGATGGATATGGGTTAAGGGTGTTACATTTAATTGGTATCAGAGCTACGGTTTAATTAATTTTAGGACTAACGTAGCGTGTGAGAGTCTAGTTATACATGCAATATATATAAACTACGATAGTGTGATGATTCCTGACAGTTAAATGTGTTTATCGTATAGTAATGGATCCTGATCGAGCCGTAGCCGATGATGTGGAAAGTAATGCGGCTGCTCCTACTAAGGGACAGCGCCGACTGATTCTAGGCCAATTACGAATAGCCACAAGGGAGAGGCTAAGCAAGCCTTCTTTTAGATGATGAATGAGAGGTTCACTCAGTACATTAGAACTAATCCAGCTGCCCCACAACCTCCATCCCCACATAATCCTCCACCAGTCCTTGTCATGCCACAAGCTCCGAATCTGATACAATTGAGTAAGCCTCCAATTGATAAAATTAGAAAATATAGGGCTGAAAAGTTTCGTGCCACTACTGATGATGATGTTGAAAGCTGAGTTCTGGCTTGAGAATACAATACGAGTGCTTGATGAAATGTCATGTACTCCTGATGAATGTCTTTAGTGTGTGGTTTCACTTCTGAGAGATATGGCGTACCTTTGGTGGAAAACATTGATATGATTGGTTCCAAAAGAACGAGTCAGTTGAGAGTTCTTTCAAACTGAGTTTAGAAAGAAATACATCAGTCAGAGATTTATAGATCAGAAATGTAAAGAGTTTTTTGAGGTGAAATAGGGCCGTATGCCTGTTACAGAGTACGAACCAGAATTTGTGAGATTAAGTCAATATGCATGAGAATGTGTTTCAACTGAAGCTATAATGTGTAAAAGTTTTGAAGATGGTTTGAATGAAGTCATCAAGCTGTTAGTCAGAATTCTGGAAATAAAAGAGTTTGTAATACTTGTCGAGTGAGCATACAAAGCTGAAGAACTTGGGAAAGAGAAAAGAAAAGTTAATTTTGAAACTAGTGGTTCGTGAAAAAGATCATCGAATAAGTCATTTCATTCGACATCCAAGAAGTTTCGAGATGATTTTACCCGTTCAAAGGCTACTGCGGCTTATTCCAGATATGACCAAGACAGACCACCTGTGAATTCAAAAGCTACCTCAGTAGCTAGTGTTGGTAACATCAAGCTTAACTGACTCGAGTGTAAACATTATGGTAAGCAACATCCTACAGCTGTAGATTGAATGATCGGGCCTGTTTCAAATGGAGATCATTGGATCACTAATGCCCTGAGTTGGTTGAGCAAGAGATGGTGCAAAATACTAGACCAAATCACACGGCAGCTTGAGGTAGACCACCCAAAAACATGGATAATGTGAGTAATAGTCAGAGGGCAACTAAAGACACTACTGTTAGATCTGAGGCTCGTGCACCTGTCAGAGCTTATGCTATTCGCGCTTGCGAAGAAGCTTCGTCTCCAGATGTTATTACCGGTACTTTCACTCTTTATGATACTACTGTAATTGCACTAATAGATCCAGGATCGACTCGTTCATATATATGTGAAACTTTAGTATCTAATAAGACTTTACTTGTAGAGTCTAATGAATTTGTGATTAGAGTATCGAACCCCTTAGGCAGATGTGTCTTGGTTGATAAAGTATGTAAGAACTGTCTGTTGATGATTCGAGACTTTTGTTTTTCGGCCGATCTAATGTTGTTGCCATTTGACGAATTTGATATAACTCTAGGTATGGACTGGTCGACATTACATGATGTTATTGTAATCTGTAAACGAAAGATGATTGATCTTAGATCTCAGAATGATGAGATAATTTGTATTGAGTCTAATGATTTGAATGATTTGTCAGTAGTAATTTATTCAATGTTAGCTCAGAAATATGTGAGGAAAGGGTGTGAAGCTTATTTTGCTTATGTGCTCGATACAAAAGTGACTGAAAAGAAGATTGAATTAGTGCTAGTTGTGTGTGACTACCCAGATGTGTTTTTTGAAGAGTTACTGGGTTTACCACCGATCTGAGAGGTTGAATTTGGTATTGAGTTAGTACCGGGAACAACTCCTATATCGATAGTTCTGTCAGAATAGCACCAACTGAATTGAAAGAGTTGAAAGCTCATTTGCAAGAGTTGATTGATAGATGTTTTGCACGATTAAGTTATTCTCCCTGGGGTGCACTGGTTTTGTTTGTGAAAAATAAAGACAGAACTATGAAGATGTGTGTTGACTATCGATAGCTCAATAAAGTGACTATCAAGAATAAATACCCTCTGCCATGAATAGACGATTTGTTTGATCAGTTGAAAGGGGCTACAGTGTTTTCAAAAAATATTTGAGATCAGGTTACTATCAGTTGAGAGTTAAAGACTTTGATGTATCAGAAACTGCTTTTCAAACAAGGTACAGACATTATGAGTTTTCAGTTATGCCTTTCGAACTAACGAATACACCTACTATTTTTATGGACCTAATGAATTGGATTTTCAGACCGTACTTGGAAAAATTTGTTCTTGTGTTTATGGATGACATTTTGATTTATTCACAAGATGAATCTGAGCATGCCGAACATTTGAGAATAGTGCTACAGACTTTGCGTGATAAACAAGTTTTTGCAAAGTTTAGTAAATATGAGTTTTGGTTACGAGAAGTTGGTTTTTTGGGGCATATTGTGTCAGCATCAGGTATTTGAGTAGATCCAAGAAAGATTTTGACAATATTAGATTAGAAGCCTCCGAGAAATGTATTCAAAGTTTGAAGCTTTTTGGGACTAGCCGGTTATTACAAACGATTCGTAAAAGGTTTCTTAATGATTGCAACTCTGTTGATAAGACTACTTCAAAAAGATGTTAAGTTTGAGTGGTTGAACAAGTGCCAGAAAAGTTTTGATCAGCTAAAAGCTTTATTAACCGAAGCTCCAGTATTAGTTCAGCTAGAATCAGGTAAATAATTCGTAATCTATAGTGATGCATCGTTGAATGGTTTGGGCTATGTTTTGATGGAGGAAGGCAAAGTCATAGCTTATGCCTCGAGAAAATTAAAGCTACATGAAAAGAATTACCCGACGCATGATTTGGAATTAGCAGCTATAGTGTTCACATTGAAGATTTGGTGCCACTATTTGCTTGGTGAGAAATGTCACGATTAATCTGATCACAAAAGCTTAAAATATTTGATGACTCAAAAAGATCTGAATTTTCGACAACGAAGATGGTTAGAATTATTGAAAGATTACGAGCTAGTAATTGACTACCATTCGGGAAAGGCTAATGTTGTTGCTGATGCTTTGAGCCGAAAATCCCAATTCACTTTATGTGCGATGAACACTCAAATAGCTTTGTGCAATGATGGTTCGATAGTATCTGAATTGAAAACAAGACCGTTGTTTATTCAGCAGATTTGCGAAGCTCAGAAAGTTGATAATGAATTTTAAGAAAACAAGCTCAATGTGATTCGATCCCTGATTTAGATTTTTAGATTAATTTAGATAATTGTTTAAGATTCAGAGGCCGAATATGTGTTCCGAGAAACTTAGAGTTGATTTAGATGATTTTCAATGACGCAAATAGTAGTCATTTGTCTATTCATCTGGGAAGTACAAAAATGTATAATGATCTGAAACAACTTTACTGGTGGTCTGGTATTAAACATGATATCTCTAAATTCGTTTCGAAATGTCTAATCTGTCAGCAAGTCAAAGCTAAGCATTAGGTACCGTCTGGGTTACTTCAGACGATTATGATTCCTTAGTTAAAACGGGATAGAATGATGATGGATTTTGTATCAGGTGTGCCCCTATCTCCGAATAAAAAAGATGCGATATGGGTGGTTGTTGATAGACTGACAAAATTAGCTCATTTCATTCCTGTGTGTATAGATTATTCACTTGATAAACTTGTTGAGTTGTACATTTCTCAGATTGTAAGATTGCATGGAGTACCTATTTCTATTGTTTCAAATGGAAATCCGAGATTTACATCGTGGTTTTGGAAGAAACTGTAAGATGCTTTAGGTACAAAGCTACATTTCAGTACCGTTTTTTATCCATAGACGGATGGTCAATCCGAGCGAATTATTCAGATACTCAAGAATATGTTAAGATGTTGTATTCTTGAGTTTGACGGTACGTGGAAACGATACTTGCCATTGATTGAATTTGCATATAATAATAGCTTTCAAACAAGTATAAAAATGGCACCTTACAAAGCACTGTACAGTCGCAGATGTAGAACACCTTTGTATTGGACTGAGCTCAGCGAGAATAAGATTCACGGGGTTGATTTGATTAAAGAGACAGAACAAAAAGTGAAAGTGATTCGTGAAAATTTAAAAGCAGTGTCAGATCGTCAGAAATTGTACGCAGATTTGAAACGAAAAGATATTGAGTTTCAAATTGGGGACCGGGTGTTTTTGAAAGTGTCTCCGTTGAAGAAAATACTTAGATTTGGCAGAAAAGGCAAGTTAAGTCTGAGATTCATTGGGCCGTATGAGATAATCGAGTGTATCGAGCTGGTTGCTTATAGATTTTCGTTGCCACCTGAGTTAGAAAAGATTCATAATGTATTTCACGTATCGATACTTCGACAATACAGATCAGATCCCTCGCATGTGATTATTCCCTCTGAGATTTAGATTCAATCTGATATGACTTACGAAGAAGAACCGATCTGAATTATAGCTCATGAGATTAATGAGCTGAGAAGTAAGAAAATCAGATTAGTGAAAGTCTTATGGCATCGACACGAAGTTGAAGAAGCTACGTGGGAACCCAAGGATGTTATGAGAAATCATTATCCAAATCTATTTGCTGGTAAGATTTTTGGGGACGAAAATCTTCGAGGGAGGAGAGTCTTAATAGCCCGATTTTAGCTGAAATGGGAATAGTAGTTTCAAAACCTCAAATCCAAGGTCGTAAAATTATTTTAATATTATTTTATGTGTTTACAGCATGTGAAAAAGTATGTGTGAAAATTTCATGAGCTAATTTTATCGTTTAATAACTCAATTTGAGAAAAAGACTAAATCACGTAAAATGCAAAAGTTGCAGTCTATATGATAAAAGTGCTTAATTGCTATGACTTATTAAAGGTGAAGTCCTTATTTTGTAATTAGACCATGATTAGTGGATTTTTACATAAATGGACCACCATTAAATGTTTTGTTAATGTTTTAATTAAGGTTAAAATAGTAATTTTGTTATTAATGTAAATTAAAACGAAACAAAATGAAAATAAACTCTATTATCATCATCCATAACCGATTATTGAAGAGAAAATAAAGCATTTACATTCAACTAGGTTCAACCATTGTACTTTTTGATTAAGGTATGATTTTTGATCGGCTTTTGATAATTTCTACGCTTTTTGTGATCGTTACTTTGAGTACTAGCTAGCCCTTACTCTAATTTTTGAATTTGTTGGTGATTTTGTGAATTGCCATTAATGAATGCTTGAGTTTTTGAATGTTTGGTGATCGAAAAGGAGTATTTGTTGATAGATTATCATGTTTTGTAAAGTGATTTTTAGTGAAATTTCATAAAAAGGACTAATTTGTGAAATGTGTAAATTGTGTGGCTAAATGTGTGAAATAAATGAAAATATGGATTGATGTGAAGCTATATGAAATTCAGCTTGCATGAAATTAGAAAGAAATTGTGTAATTTGTGATTTTGTGAAATAAGGACTAAATTGTAAAAGTGTGTAACTTTAGGGGCTAAACTGCAAAAATGCCAAATATGTGTCTGTGGATGAAATTGAATGAATTAAGGAATAAAATAGTTAATTTTGAATGCATATAGATCAAGAATGAAAGAAATCGAATTTAGATCGGGGGAAAACGAAAGTTATCGAATACTCGACCAATCCGTTTATTCCGATTACGAGGTAAGTTCGTATGCAAATATATGCTTTTAAATTGAATTATATATGTATTATTTGTCATTGAATTGAAATAAGTATGAGCGAGCAACTACAAACAAGAATTGACGAAGTTACGACATCTGAAAGTCCCGTACGAACCTTAGGAATAGTATAGGATACGAATGTCATGACATTAGGTTATCGAGATGTGATTACATGTAAGACCATGTTTGGGACATTGTCATTGTATTGAGATTACATGTAAGTCGTTAATTCATTTCATGTAAGACCTTGTCTGTAACACCCCTAACCCGTATCTGTCCCCAAATTGGGGTCCGGAGGCATTACTTGACTAAAACACAACACTGTACTTCCACACAAGTCATATTCATATATAAGTAAAAATGTTAAATAAAATATAAATCATAATTTTATCATTGAATAATATACAATTATATCAATGCTCATAACTTAATCTATTGTTAAATCTTGAATCATATCGTTTACCACATAGCAATGTTAAAACATGATCCAACATATAACAAAACAAATTTTACTCATACTAAACATATAACAAATCAATAATTTCATTAATTGAATGACAAACCTATTTTATATAAGTCATGTGCATATACAAATTTAAACATCAAATGAAACAAATTCAATAATTACCCTTTATAAGCACTTATGCGTCATTAACATATGGATTCATATGGAATTCATTTGTTTTGCATATAAGTATAACTTAAAGGCAAACATTTGGTTATATATGAAATAACCCATTTCATTCTTTACCTATTCGGCCCACACAATTCGTTTATACACCTTCATAAATTTACAAATAACTAACCAATGTATACAACCATGCACATATACACATTAACCAAAATATAAGCACATATATATACCTAGAAAGACATGTAAGAACTCAACTAACATATTATAACCGCATACTAATACAAATATAACCTTTAAAAAATAGACTAATCTTCTTATACAAATCCAAGTTCCCCTATGTCTAATTATCAAAATAAGTAAATCAAGCATCAAACATAACAATAATATAGTCCATTAGTAGACACCGAATCTACCTCATCCAATTATACATATTTTCAATACATTATACCATAGCCGAACCTATTAATGATGTACATATATAATATATGTAACTTACCTAAAATAAAGATCACATTTAACATAAAATGTATACCAAACATTCGACCAAAATTTTATCCATAAAGCATATATTATATTTATCAACAACCAAGATCAATGAACATTTAACCAAGAACATAAAACCGAATTTAGACATGACAAGAAAACCATTTTCAAAGCATGTGGTACCTAACATAAACATTATACTTACACTACATGTAATTATAAAACCAAAGTGAACATAAACCGAACCTAGTATAACCAAATTTAAAAGTAAAAGTTTAGCCATTGTTGCATGGCTTATATACATAACCAACATTCGGCATTTTCAAAATATGATCCAGCCTATACATGTCAAAGTTCCAAAATGCAACTTTTAAAATACCGAAGGCGATTGATAGTGTGAATGACTTTGCTAATGATCCCCGAGCTCATAACTCGAATTCGAAAATCTATAAAATAGAAACACACATATATATAGAGTAAGCATTTTATAGCTTAGTAAGTCATAAGCAAATGTACATCCCAATGTTATTAACAACTTAATTAACTAAACCAACTTGTATTATCCTAATACATTTGGATCCAAACATAATAAGTCTATATTATATAAATATGCATTCATTAATATATGTCACCTTGACCTATTGCTTATATAGTCAAATTTACATATTATCATTCAACTATCCAAGCAAAACAACATTACAAACCTAGTTCACATACTCACAATTTCATAAGCTCATATATCACAATATAATTTCATAATAGTTATGTAACTGAACAAACCCCATCACATATTCACATATTTAAGGATTATTAATAACATAAAAGTTACACATTCGCAAGGCCAAATACACAAATCACATACACATATTTTGTTCGTTTACATCTTACAAGATTTACAACAAATAACCAAGATACTTACTTACCTTACCTCAAATAGATAACAAGCTAATTCATACCTGGAATATAGCTCATTTTAAACATTTGAACTCAATTTACCTTTGCCCAATGAACCATTCAAAATTGATTAGGACACTCGGATAATCACACATATCGTACAATGCCAACATCCCAGACGTGGTCTTACATGTAACACATATCGATGCCATTGTCCCAGATAGGGTCTTACTCACACTCATATATCGGAATCACATATCGATGCCATGGTCTTTCTCGCATACATATATCGGAATCCTATGTCATGAGATATGTATTCTAACTATTCCTAAGGTTCATACGGGACTTTCAGACGTCGTAACTTGGTCGGAACGAATTCGAAAATATAGTAACCAAGCTATTTCATATTCGGCCACAACATATATAATTTCATAAATTTCATTTCAACATGTATATTTAGCATTTAATTAAGATTAAATATGTTATTTACTTATAAACTTACATCAGACGATACAAAACGGAATAGGGTAGCTAGTCGACAACTTTCATTTTCCCCCGATTCAAATTCGATCTCTTTGGTTCTTGATCTAAACATATCCAAATTAAGCTCATTCAACATATTTTCATTCAATTTAGTCCAAAAACACATAAATGGGAAAAATACCATTTTACCATTGACATTTACACTTTTTACAATTTAGTCCCTATTGCACAAAACACAAAATATACAAAATTTCAGCATACCCATGTTGAGCCAAAATTTACCCACTCTTATACAAATCCATATATTTCATTTATTTCACATTTTAGTCCTTCAAATTATTATTTTTACAATTTAGTCTTACTTACTCAAAATCATCAAAAACTCCAATACAAAACATGTTAATATAAAACATATCTTTCATATTTCATCATCAAACAACAAAAAAACACAAGCTTTCAACAATGGTATAACTCAAAATATTCACCAAAATAAAAAATTCAAGCATGGGTTTTGTAGTACTCGAAGCAACGATCTCAAAAACGTAAATATTATCAACAATCGAGCTAAACACTTACCTTGATTGAGCTTAGAATCAACTGAACCCTAACTCTGTTTTCTTTTTCTTTCTTGTTTTAGTTTCAGCTAAGAGGAAATGATATGAAAAGTTTATTTTAATTTGGTATATTATAACATATAATAACTTTTTATTTAATTGCTTATTTAACCTTAATAAAATTATAACAAAACCATATATTTTAAGTCCATTATCATCCACCCTTTCTTTGAATGGACTAATTACAACTTAAAATCTCCCATTAATAAAGCCAATAACAATTAGGCCCCGTTTAGAAACAACCACCAAATTTTCATTTTACGCGATTAAGTCCTTTTATTCAATCGGACACTCAAACGATAAAATTAAAGCATGAAAATTTCACAGATATAAATTTACACAAAGTAAACACAGAAAATAATTTTAAAATATTTCTCTGACTTGGATTCGTGGTCGCAAAACCACTGTTCCAATTAGGATCTAAATCGGGTTGTTACACTGTCTGGGACAGTGGTATCGATAAGTGATAAAATGTAAGACCATATTGGGATATGGCATTGTACGAGTTATATGTAAATGCCGAGTATCTGTATCAGTTTCAAATGGTTCAATGGGAAAAGATAAGTCGAGAAAAAATGTGTTAATAAGCTAAATGTCTCAGGTACGTACGAAGCTTATACGAGTATTGAAAAGTGAAGAAGTGATGAGTTTCATGATAGAATGAATATGTATTCAAAGAGAAAGGTTTTTGTATGTATATGTATGCTTACTTGTACTTGGCCTGGTGATGGAAATGTGGTGATTTATAAGATAGCTTTATTTGTATATGGCTTACTAAGCTTTTAAAGCTTACTTTGTGCATTCTTTCCATGTTTTATACATTATCAAAGCTAGCTCAAACTCGGGGATCGTCGGGAAATATCATCGTACTATCGATCATCTTGTTGGTATTTTTGGAAGCTTTGTATATATGGTATATGGCATGTACAAACTAGTGTCATTTTGATATGTTGTGAGTTGTGATTATAGCCATGTGATTTGGCTTGTAAATGTTGTTGTGAATTTGGGATTTATGTTGGCTTAAGTTATATTTTTGATAAGATAATCATATGATGTATATAATGCCTTATATGTTGGCTTATTTGTTATGATTATGTGTCAGTTATTTTGACTAGTTGTTAATTGATGTGCTTATGCTTGGAGGCTAGCATATTGTGGTTTGATTTGAGATGACCATATGGTATATGTTGAAGTATGAAATAGGTATTAAGTTGATGGGTAAATGCATTTAGTAGTTATGTATGTTTAATGTTTTTGGCATTGTGAAATAGTATGTTTTGGTTGTGGAATTGAGCAGTAGAAATGGTTGTGAATAAATGGCATAATATGTGCAAGAATTGGTAGGTTTTTGGTTATTCAAAGATGTATTGAAATGGTGTTATATTGGTTGCTATGTTTCCTTGTGATTAGTGTGGAAAATTAGCTTTGCAAATAGCCTATTTTTGTCCACACGGGCAGAGAAATGGGCGTGTGTCTCAGCCATGTATGACACACGATCATTTTACACGGCCGTGTGTCCCCTGGGGTACCCTACAATTTAAATTCAGTATACCCTATAGTTTTGACACGGTCTAGACATATGGGCGTGTCTACTGGTGGTGTGTAGCACTCGGGCTTGCACATGGGCGTGTGGTCGGCTGTGTGACTTAAGTCAGTAATCCTTTTAGATTTCACACAGCTTGGTACACAGGCGCGTCCTTAGCCGTGTGGTATAAGTCAGTATGTATGCCCTGTTTTCACATTGCCTATGACACAGGCGTATCTGGTAGCCGTGTGAGGCACACGGCCTATTCACATGGGCCTATGACCTGTGATTTCATGAAATTTTTCTAAGTATTCAAAAATTTCTATATGTGATTGGTTTAATCCGAACCACTTCTAAGCATGATTTAATGTCTCATAGAACCTTTTAAGGGACATTGTGAATGTTTGTGAATGGTATACAATATTGAATGCATATATGTTTGAGAATGTGATGTATTGTTCGGTAATGCCTCGTTACCCTATTCTGGTGATGGATACGGGTTAGGGATGTTACATCGACCGAGAACATAAAGCTGAAGAGCTTAACAAAGAAAAGAGAATAGCTAATTATGAAGCTCAAGATTTGAGAAAGAGATCATTGGGAAAGTCATATTAGTCATCATCGAAGAAGTTAAAAGAGCATCATAACCATTCGACAACTTCAGTGAGATATTCCTCTAGAGATAGAGGTAAACAACATGCAAGTTCAAAACCTTAAGCTACATTCGTTGTGAGCGTAGGCAGTGTTAAGGGAAATAAGCCCAATTATCAACAGTGTGGACAACGACATTTTTGTGAGTGTAAGATGAAAGACAGGGCACATTTCAAATGTGCTTCATATGAACATTTTATCCAAGATTTCCTTGAAAGGTCTGAAAAAGAAAAAACTCAGACTGTTTGACTGAGTAACACGCTACTAGAGGGAGACCGTTGAGGAACACTGGAAATGTAGGTAATAGCCATAGCGCGACCAAGGACTTTGCTGTGAGATCTGAGGCACAAGCACAGCAAGAGCTCAGCCTTTTTATATAATTTCTTAAAAACACTAATAGAAAATCTTAAAATACAACTAAACTTACCTAAGTACAAGCAATTAATCAAGTCTAAAGCCATAAAATATAACTTTTTTCAAGAGTTATAAGACCCCCAAACTTGAGTTATTTCTTGTCCTCAAGCAAGGTATGCATGAATGCATATATGCAAGAATTTTCCATCGCACATAACCACCTTGAACTGGCACTCTACTCAAAGAACAATATATACATTAGTTATTAACAATATTCTTTCTCCAAAAACTTGTTCAAGTGTCAGAGGTTTTCTCAAGAAAAGTAGTGCACAAAATTTCATCCCAAGAACAAAATTTCCTAAGTGCTGATGTACTTTCTGGCCATAGCAAGCATCTTCTAATTTACTTAGTTCATTTGTTACCTAAACTCAAGTTTCTCTAAGCCTACAAAAAATGCATATATATTTTTCATTTTTTCTAAATTATTGTAGGGGATTTATCATGTCACAAAATTCTTTGACTTGATGATCACAATGGAGCAAACACTGTATTATCGAATACTCAATCATGTCATAATTTAAATAAAAATCACTCTAGAAGCTAAAAATTTTAACTGAAAAGATGGATGGAACAAACAACTACCTCCCTAACTACTCAGCCTGATACTATAATGGAGTGCCCCTTATATTCTTATTACACACTCTTACTCAAACTCACCTTTCTAGTCAACAACACAATGGAGAAAACAAATTAATGCTAACTTACTTGGCAATTTTAAGCATTGGAGTGCCTACTGTTCTTTATTTAAGTAATGCTTTGGTAGTTTGACTGAGTTTGGCTTCAAAAGTCCCAAAGTTCATTAAAGGACACTCACTATAGTTCATAACTTACTAAAGTTAGGAAATCTCATGTTTAGGAGTTAATTTTCAAGCATCTCTCCTAAGCTAAATTCACCTAATCCACTGTCACATGTTCTATGTATATTGAATAATTTTAGCTTATCATCAAACATTATAAGTAAAGATTGTACTCATTATAGGCAAAACAATCTATGGAAATTATGTGTGCCATGGCAAAATGAATGACAAGTGAACCAAAAACTAAAACATGCTCAGCTAACTATTTAATGCGATACTAAATGCTAAGACACCTCCAAACCTAAGGGATGCATTATCCTCAATGCATGTACAAATATGAAACATGAATGAAAACATATACATATGCATAGAAAATGATGTAATAAAGATAGAAAAGACTTATTGGGCTTGAAGATAAAGATTATTACTTTAATTGCAGCTAGTGGACGTGCGTGCACTGCGTTTGTCAAGCATTTTACTCTTCAATGATTAGAGTGTCACATCCTTTTGTTCATCATCAAATTTGGTGATTTCATCAATAGTCTGATAGATCTCACGATCCTGTTTAGTCATTGGTTCAGTAGAGGGAAGTGGAATAGTTATAGTGCTATCCACTTGTGGTGCAGCTGTGGGATTTGCTTCTTCTTCTTTCTCACAATTAGTTGCAATACTGAGTGATTCCATTTTCTTTTTTTCTTCCTCTAGTTCTTTGGTTTCTTTCTAGGTAGTAGCAGGGTCTGTCTCAACTAGCTGGGCTTCACCAACCTCTTCTGCTACAACTGCTTGCAATTCCTTAGGAAAGTCAGAAAATGCAGGCATCAACTTGGTGAAATTCTTTTGAAAGGACCTTTTCATAGTAATGTCCCTTCTATCTGCATGGGCCTAGTGGAAAGCCAATTTGTCTTGTACCTTTTTAAAATTTGCATCAAGTTGAAGCTGTTGAGTCTCGAAAAGATTATTTTGTCTCTACAACTTATCCAAGGAACTGAGCACTTGTTGCTTAAACAATCTGTTAGACGTGGAAGTGCTCCTCAGTTCCAATTGATGCTCAATTTTTGAAGTTGAGCCAGGAGGTTGTTGCCGTGGCAAATCCTCCCCAGAAATCTTTGCAACAATTAACCTTGTAATGACCCCTTTATTTGAGACGACATACTCATTGGCTTGGACTGAGACATTAACACTTTTCCAAAGCGTGGTGATTAAAGAAGGAAAGTTCAGAATCCCAACATTCCTTTATGTGTAGCTGTAGACATTATTGAATATAATCTTACCCACATTAATCTTCCAACCCTGCATGATGGAGTGGAGCAGCAACATCCGCTTCCTAAAAACTATTGAGTTATAGGTAGAAGGGAATAGGCACATCTTAATGAAGTGATACCAAACCTAGCACTTGGGCTTCAAAGATGCCCTTTCCACGATGTAACAATCTTGCCTCGACACCATCCATTTAGTTCCCCCAACACAGAGGTCTTGAAGAACCTAAGTTAATCCATCATTAGTGATGGTTGCAGCAAACTCGATATGCTCGTCTTCGATATTAGAAAGACCATACTAAGCATTAATCATGTTCTCATCATCAAATAAAACTGAGAATCTTCGCACATATATAAAAGTAGCATTTGGGGAAGTAAGGTGAGAATAGAACTCATAGACAATCTTGATCTACACATCCTCCGGATGCAAACAAAAATTTGCCATCCATGTTGCTCGATGATAGAAGAAATGAAAGCATCATATCCCATGAAAGGCTCGTTTTTAAAAAGAAATCCTTTTTCCAAACAAAAAGGTCGCTTGGAGATGTTGATTTGGTACTACTCTTTTACTGCAACATTAAAGAAAGTACGAGGTGGCATAGCAAATTATTGAGGGGTAGATCGTCTAGCCATTGTGGAAAGTTAAGGTAAAAGTCTATGTAGAAAAGGAAGAAGAAAATTTGTCAAGTCTAAAGAAAGCACAAATAAGCATGGAGAGAAAGAAAATTTAGGGTAAATATAAAAAGAATTGAAGAGGTTAGGGTAAAATAAAATGACGACAAAGTAAGGAGTAACCGGGGTATGACATGGGTGATGGGAGGCCAGTAATTATGGCTTGACTTTGGTGTGAAGGAAATATAGAGGGAAAGTGAAAAGTTAAAGGCTCAAATATTTGGGAAACAAATTTCCAGTGGGCCAACGGGTATCATACGACCTAACCTTTAGAATTGTTGTTTATAAAAACAAAAGAACCTGTAATACAAGGAAATAAAATTTATTAACCATAATAAATAAAATAGCTAAGGTGAAATTAAAATCAACAAGAATAAAATGAAGAATAATTATCGAAATGTTAATGTTAAACATCTCAAAAGTCAATGGATTGATTTTCTCGATCCACATGAGCACCACAGTAGTGCTTCAAGTGTTGCCCATTAACTTTAAATGTGACCCCCGTTTTCAAGTCTTTGACATCAACAGCTCTATGAAGGTATACTTAAGCTACTTCAAAGGGACCTGACCAATGAGATTTTAATTTACCAAAGAACAATCTTAGGTTAGAGTTGAACAACAACACCTGTTCCCCTGGTTCAAATTACCTTGGCATAATCCTTTTATCATGCCATCACTTGGTCTTCTCCTTGTACAGTTTAGCATTCTCATACGCTTGTGCCTGGAATTCTTCCATTTCATTCAGTTCTAACAACCTTTTATGGTCAAAAGTGACCCAATCCATGTTTAGCTTTTTAATAGCCCAAAATGCTTTATACTATAGCTCAATAGGTAAGTGACACGACTTTCCAAAAACAAGCTTAAAAGGAGACATCCCTAATGGTGTTTTAAATGCAGTACGATAAGCCCACAAAGCTTCATCCAATCTGGAGGACCAATCCTTTCGAGTTGGGTTGACCACTTTTTCTAGAATTTGTTTGATTTCTCTATTAGAAATCTCTACTTGTCAATTTTTTTGGGGGTGATATGCCGTGGAAATCTTATGTTTCACTCCATGCCTTTGCAAAGCATTAGCAACTAATTTACAATCATTTTTCATCACTGATAATGGCTCGAGGTGTACCAAATCTTGTGAAAATGTTATTTTACAAAGACTTTAGCACTGACTTGGCATCACTCATAGGGAAGGGTACAACTTTGTCCCACTTAGAGATGTAGTCCACTCCACAAGTACGTAAAGATTGCTAAATGATGGTGGAAATGGACCCATAAAGTCAATTCCCGAAACACCGAAAATTTTAATCTCTAAAATATTTTTCAATGGCATTTCATGTCTCTTAGATAAATCACCTATCCTCTAACAGCGATCGCATGACTTATAAAATTCCTGGGCACCCTTAAATAAACTTGGCTAATAAAAACCAGATTGGAGTACCTTGGCAGTAGTTCTCAGTTCTCCAAAGTGTCCTTTGTAAGGCATTGAGTGACAATGTTGGAGGATGCTATGTACTTCGTCATCATGAACACACTTTCTAATTATTTGATTAGCATATTGTTTGAAAAAGAAGGGTTCATCCCAATAATAATGCTTGGCATCATGAAGGAACTTCCGTTTTCTTTGGCTGTTGAGATCAGGTGGCACTTACTAAGAAGTTCACCATATCGGTGTACCAAGGTAATGTCGTGGCAACCAACAGTTTGCTTGTGTAACATCCTGATTTTCGGGTTTTTTGCGATTCTCGATATTTTGGTGAAGTTTTTAAAATTTGGTATTTGGTTGTGGAATTCATAATTTGAGTAGGTAAATGGGCTTATGGAAGGCCCATGTGTTGGCCAAAACCCAGTGGAATTTTTGAATTTTGGACTTAAGAAGTTAGGGGCCTTGGATAGGTGGTCTTATTAAAATTTGGGGGTAAAATGTAACACAAAAAGAGCCTCTAGTAAAGTGGCTAAGTGACGCCACTAGGGAGCTATAAGGGTGGCATGTAAGTGGTTGGGGGAAGACCTGGGATCGATTCCCTGTGATGGCAATTATGATGCTAATTTTTATGCTTGTGCATGCTAGAGTTTAAAGGTGGATGGAACTCGTGGGAGAGAGTTTGAAATAGTCAGATGCATGGATTAAGGAGGGATAAGGGGAGAGATTTTAGGGATTTGAGAGGAGATAGAGCTTAGCCGAATTGAGGGGATTAGAGAGGGGATTTCGACAGGGGGTTTTAGTTAGGGATTTTCGGCATTAGGGTCTAGGTTGTGCTGTTTTCTTCCTTTTGGTGTAGTCTTTTTCTCTCTTTTCTTTTCCAGCCGAATCTACCTTCCTCCCATTCATCTTTTCTTCTTTTGTTTTTCCAAAACCAGCTCACTACTCCCTTCGTTCACCTATTGTTTTTCTTACCACCACTACTGTCGAAATACCGTAAAAGCCGAAATCTGTAAAGCTAGGTGGTGCCGATTTCTTGTTCACCAGCAAACCTCTTTTTCTTTTCATTTTTTAGTGGCCAATTCCCTTATCTTCTAGGCATAAACGGATTCAAGAAGAGAGACTGTGGTAAGTGCTCGAACTCTAAACGATTCCTATAGTAACTGTTGACAAAAGCCGAAACCCCTATAGTTTAGGAGATGGCCGAATGTGGGTATAGGCACTATTGGGTTTTCTTTTAATCTTTTTATGGTTTGTTTAGTGGAGGAGCAACAAGGCATAGGGTCGACTTGGATTAGTTTGGATCATCGGAGTGGCTAGAGCTAGTCATCAATTTTGGCAAAGGTAAGGTTCCTAAAGCCATTATGGAGGGTGGCCGAATGTGTAAGTGTTGATATTAGATGGTTCTCGATTTGGTTCAATTATTGTGAGCTGATCTATTAACGGTTGATTATAGGAGAAATCGTGTAGGAGATCTCGTCGAGGAATATTGCCAAACAGGTGTGTAACGAACCCTTTTTCATAGCTTAAAACGATAAATGCCGAAAAGCCGAAATGCCAAAATTCTGGCATTTCGAGGACTTGTGAGCAAGCAAACGCTCATTGGTTAGTTAGATTCGCTAAGTTGATGATCGGGATCGTTGGAGCTGGTAAGAGCACGATTTTTGGCATTACAGTAAGTTGGGCCTCGAGGGCCTAAAATTGGGCCCAATGGGCCTTCGGGCCCATTTGGGTAAAATTGGTAGAAAATGAAAACCTGTTAAAGTACGCGAAAAGATTGGTAACACAATTATGGATAGGCTAAATGGGCCTAGATGACTAAATCGGCTATGTAGGGCATATTAGGGGTTTTTGGCCCAATAACTCGGTTTCGCTAAAAATGGGCCAGAATCATTGTTTAAAGCATATGAATGGTTAGTAACTAATAATGAACATGGAAAACCCTAATATTTGGTAAAATTATGAAATTACCTTTATAATATGAAAATGATTGTTTTGCCCCTAGGTAAAAATGACCATTATACCCCTAGGGTTTAATTATAAATTTGATACGTGGGATATGATATACATGATTGATATGATATGCACATGATATGTATGATATACACATGATATGTATGAAATGCACATGATGTATTCATAAATGCATTGGGTTGGGTTTTTATATGGATGGAGGAAGTGCAAAAGGGCTTATGCCACAGTTTACCGAAAAGGGCTTATGCCCCAGTTTATTTAAAAGGGCTTATGCCCCAGTTTACCGAAAAGGGCTTATGCCTCAGTTTATTGAAAAGGGCTTTGCCCCAGTTTACCAGAAAGGGCTTTGTCCCAGTTATTAAAAGAGGCTAGGCCTCCAGATATATGATAAAGCAGCTATGCTGCCAGTGGTGTGTTGGTTGGGTGGGTTGAATCATTCCCCACATGGTGAGTTGGTTGGTACGGGTGGAGAGTAGCGGATGGTGGGTCGAGTAGTCTCCCCAATTGGGCTTGCATTCATTCTTTCATTGACATTACTCGTGATAATGGAATGGGCCTACAGGCCATACCGTTTACAGTAAAGGCTTCGACCCAGTATATGTTGAGATTGGATTTGGGCTTAGGCCCAGCAGGCTGATATTGCTTTGGGCTCTGAAAGGGGCTTGTTACACATTGAGTTTCCAAACTCACCCCCTTTCCTTAACCTTGCAGGTGAGCCTTGATTTGGGGACTTGGAGCCGGAGGGGATTCAGAGTGGCCACGGTGATCGCCTTTGGGCTTTTGAATAAGTGTTTGGTTTTCATTAAGTTTGCTTTATTTATTATTTATTTTTGGGTTGTAATAAGGCCATTTTGACTTGATTTTCTTTCTTTTCTGGGATTATTTTATTTTAAATAACTTTAAACTGGTTGATATTAAATGGGCTAGACTTAGGACGCGTTTTCAAAACGACACTTGTTTTCCAAACGACATAACGTTACGATTATCCGAATTCTCAAAGATATCCACGTAAATAAATTTCAAATCGATATAACCAAGTGTGGCAATGGTTATGGGCATGTCTAGGATTGGATCCAACCGAAGAGCTTGGTACTTAAGCAGCCTTCTTGGCTGACCTCCTCTGTTACGGATTCCTACCTGGTTCCTAGCTTAGTAAGTTCGTATAGCATAAAACTCATCTTACCATTTAATCACAATTTAAGTAATTAAACATAGTATAAAGCAACTCAATTTGATTCACAAGCCTAACATATATTCATCCACAAAATTAGACATGGAAATGACAAACCTCATAGATTCAATTCTCACATGATTTATGTACATACCTATACTATTTTATATTGAATTCAAATACTTTCGTAACATCACTATGGCTATTGAACCATTTGGAATAATATCAGATACTCGGGTATCTCGCAAACTGAAACGTCAATACATGATTGAAACGATCTCTATCTCATATCTTGTATAGATGCTCAATCTAGAGCCATCACTGGATCTGCTCACACAAACTGATGGTCAAGATGTAGCTACACAGTGCTGCTCATACAAGCTAACGAGTAACCACAACACATGCAGCAAATCTTAGCCACCGGTAGAACATACGAGACCAGCACCCAAAACACGTAACCCCTAATAACACGTCATTCATATCCAATCTATTCTTAAGTTTCAACCAGGATTTCGTACCTCGCCAAATCTTCGTAGAGTATTTCCGTGAATTCGTATTCATCAAGAATGCAATAATAAAGTATTTAAAACACAAATTACTTTAATGCTTATTAACATACGAACTTACCTTGAACTCGTTTGAAGGAAAAATGACCGTTTAGTCCAAAACTTTATCCTTTCCCCAATCTAATTACGTACGTTGTTTATCTTGATCTATATAATCAAATTTAATTATTTTAATTCATATTTTATTCAATTCAATCCAAATTCACAATTTGAAAAATTATTATTTTACCCCTAAACTTTTGACTTATCTACAATTTAATCCCTAGCTCATAACAATGAAAATTCATGCAATTTGGTACATACCCATGCTAGCCGAATTTTATCTAAGCCCTTAGTAGCTCATAAATTTCATCATTTCACCATTTATCCCAAAATTTTCACATTTTATCAAATTAATCCCTATTTAAGATTTTCAACCAAAATCACCTTACAAAACTTGTTTATCTAACAACAACCACTTATTTTCTACCATCAAATATCAAAACACATACACATTCATCAATGGTAAAACCCAAATGCTTTAACAATTTCACAAATTAGTCCTTGGGCTAGCTAGATTAAGCTACAACGACTTTGAAAACATAGAAATCATTAAAAACGAGACCGAAATTCACTTACATGCACAACAAAGTTTGGACAAACCTTCAAGTTCCTCTCATGGAGTTTTTAAGTCTAATTTTCGGTGGAGAATGCATTTTAGGAAGATGACAATTTGTTTTTCTTTATTTTACTTAGTTTATTTTTTTAAATTACATTTTAAACCTTAATATAAAACCTTTAAAACACTTAATAATGTGTCCATATATGTCCACTCACATTATGGATGGTTTAATTACAACATAAACCCTCCAACCTTTTATTATGAAGGCTATTTAATCCCTTTAGATTATAGAACTCGAGTTTTGTATCTTTTGTAATTTAACCCTTTTTATCAAATTAAGAATTCAAACGTTAAAATTTCTTAACGAAATTTTTATACAATCATACTATCATGCTGTAGACCTCAAAATAATAATAAAATAATTATTTCCACTTCAAATTTGTGGTCCCGAAAATACTGTTTCAATTTCACTGAAGACGGACTATTACAACTCTTCCTCCTTTAGGAATTTTCGTCCCTGAAAATCTTACCAGAAAATAGGTTAGGTACTGCTTTCTCATAGCTTATTCGGGTTCCCACGTAGCTTCTTTGATACCATGACGTTACCAAAGTACCTTCACTAAAGCTATGCTTTTGTTTTTTAACTCTTTAATCTCTCAGGCCAAAATCCTGATCGGTTCTTCGCTATAAGACATGTCGGGCTGAATTTCAACTTCTGCCAGAGAAATTATATGTGAGGGATCTAATTTATATCATTGTAACATGGATACATGAAACACATTATGAAACCTTTCCAACTCTGACAAAAATTTAAGTCGATATGCCACTAGCCCTATTCTGTCTATATTCTCATACAACCTAATAAACCACGAACTCAATTTCCTTTTGTAACCAAATTGAAGAATCTTCTTCCACGATGATACTTTCAAAAACACTTTATCGTCGATTTGAAATTCAATATCTTTACGTTTCAAATCAGCATAGGATTTCTGTTGATCTGAAGCTAATTTCAAATTGTCGCGAATTACTTTTACTTTTTCTTTAGTTTCTCTAAACAAATCAACCCCGTGAATCTTTTTCTCACTAAGCTCGGTCCGGTACAATGGAGTTCGACATTTACGACCATAGCCATCTTCATGCTCGATTGATAGATATTATTATACGCAAATTCAACCAACTGTAAACATTTTTCCCAGTTGCCTTTAAACTCTAAAACACAGCAACAAAGTATATTTTTGAGAATCTGGATCACTCTCTCAAACTGACCATCAGACTGAGGATGAAATGCAGTGCTATAATATAACCATACACCTAAATCGTCTTGCAATTTCTTCTAAAATCATGACGTAAGCCATACTAGAATATCTTGAAATTGGCACTCCGTGCAATCTGACAATATCTGAAAAGAACAATTCAACTAATCTATCAAGAGAAAAATCTGTACATACTGGAATAAAGTGCGCAGACTTCGTCAAATGATCAACAATAACCCAGATAGTATCTTTCTTTTTTGGAGATTGGGGTAATCCTAATACAAAATCCATCGTAACTCTACCCCACTTCCATTCAAGTATCATCACTGGCTGTAATAGTCCCAAAGGCACTTGATGTTCAACTTTAACCAATTGGAAAATCAAGCATCTCAACACAAATTCAGTAATGTCACGTTTCATACCCGACCACCAGTACATCTATTTCAAATCATTGTACATTTTAATACTCCCTAGATGAACAGATAAACAACCAATGTGTGCTTCATGTAAAATTTTTGTATAAGCTCGCTATTTCTCGGCATACAAACTCTACTTCGGAACAGCAAACAATCATTGGATTTGATCTGAAACTTTGAATTAGTAGTTGATTCACACTGTACTCTTTTAGCTTGCAATTCATTGTTACGTTTCTGAGCTTCATAGATTTGCTAGAGAAACATCAGTTTAGCTTTTAATGCAGCTAAAATCAAACCATCATCAGATAAGGTCAATCGTATATTCATCGCTCTTAAAGCAAATAAAGATTTTCTACCCAAAGCATCCGCAACTACTTTCGCTTTACCCAGATGATGATCAATCACTAACTTGTAGTCTTTCAACAATTTGATCCATCTTCGTTGTCGTAAATTCAAATCTTTCTTAGACATCAAATACTTCAAGCTCTTGTGATTAGTAAATATGTGGCACTTCTCACCAAACAAGTGGTGTCGCCAAATTTTCAATACAAACAAGATTGTAGCCAACTCCAAATCGTGTGTAGGAAAATTATTCTCATGCATCTTTAACTATCTGGAAGCATATGCTAACCTTACCTTCTTGCATTAAAACACATCCCAAGCTGTTCAATGACGCATCAATGAAATCACAAAATCTTTACGCGGCTTAGGCTGAACCAAAACTTGTGCTTCAGTTAATAGCGCTTTCAACTAATTAAAACTCTGTTGACATTTCTCAAACCACTCAAACTTTACATCTTTCTACAATAATCGTGTCATTGGTGTAGCTATCATTGAGAAACCTTTATCAAATCTCCGATAATAACCAACTAATCCCAGAAAATGTTTGACTTCGGATATGTTTCATGGTGGTTTCCAGTCAACAACTTCTGAAATTTTGCTCAGATCAACTCTGATGCCTTCCATTGAAACAATGTGTCCCAAAAATCCAACTTCTCAGAGACAAAACTCGCATTTATTGAATTTAGCAAATAGTTGCTTATCTCTCAATGTTTTTAACATAATCCTCAAATGCTTCGCATGTTCAGAATCATCTCAAGAATAGATCAGAATGTCATCAATGAATACAACTACGAATCTATCTAAATACGGTCTAAAATTTCTATTTGTCAAGTCCATGAATATTGCAGGAGCATTAGTTAACCCAAATGGCATAACAAGAAATTCATAATGCCCGTATCTGGTTCTGGACGTAGTTTTCAGCACATCCAAATCATTAAGTTGTAACTGATAATAACCAGATCGTAAATCAACATTTGAAAATACCATGCCATCTTTTAGCTGATCAGACAAATCATCAATTTGCAGTAATGGCTACTTGTTCTTGATCGTAACTTTCTTGAGCTATTGATAATTGATACATAATCTCATCGGTCCATCTTTCTTCTTGACGAACAAAACTGGTGCACCCTAAGGCGAGAAACTAGGTCGTGCAAATCCTCTATCTGTTAACTCTTGCAACTGAGATTTCAACTCTTTTAACTCTGTAAGAGCTATTCTATATGGTGCTATCGATATTGGTGATGTTCTCGATATTAAATCAATAGTAAATTCAACCTCTCTGATCAGTGGTAACCTTGGTAACTCCTCTAGAAAAACATCTAGATATTCACAAACCACTGGTACTGATTCAATTTTCAATTTAGACACCTTTGTATCAAGTACGTAATCAGGATAAGCATTACAACCCTTTCTCACATATTTCTGTGCTAACATAGCTGATATCACTATAGGCAACTCACTTGAACTATCAGATTCAATACGAAGAATATCACCATTCTGACATATCAATACAATAAGCTTTCGTCTACAATTCACAACTGCATCATGCAAAGTCAGCCAATCCATATCCAATATTACATCAAACTCATCAAATGGTAAAAGCATTAAATTAGCTAGAAAATAGCAACCTCGTGTCATCAAAGGACAATTATTGCTAACTTTATCAACTAGGACATACTAGCCTAAGGGGTTCGATATCACAAATCTAGTGGGCTCAGCAGGTAAACTCATACTAGACACTAAATTCGTACAGACATATATACGAATAGGTCAATCCAGGATCAATCAAACCAATTACATCAGTATCATAAAGAGAAAAAGTATTGTGATAACATTTGGTGTCGCTGCATCCTCACAAGCACGAATAGTGTAGGCTCTGGTTGGCGGTCGAGCCTCGGATCTCATAGTATAATCCTTTTGTAATATCTCGAATTAGGGCCTAATCGAAATAGTGGTTTCGTGGCCACAAATCTGAGATAGAATTAATTATTTTATGATTATTTTGAGGTCTATCATATGATTGCATGATTGTGTGAAAATTTTGTGAAGCAATTCTATGCATAAAGTGCTTAATTTGAAGTTAAGGACTAAATTGAATAAGTTGCAAAACTTGCATTCTAGAAGTTTCTAGTATGAAATTGCTTTGAAATATTAATTAGGAGGTCTTAAATAGCAATTTGACTAATTTCCAAGTTTATGGACAAAAATTGGACATGGATGGAATTTTTGGAAAGTTTAGTAAAAAGGGCATTTTGGTCATTTAGGGCTAAAATGAATTAAAATACAAAAAAAGCCAATTTTGTTCATCTTCTTCACCATGGACGTGTGTACCAAGGGAGACTCCATGGATAGGGTTTCCAAGCTTCCAAGCTCGATTGTAAGTCCGTTCTAGCCTTGTTTTTAATGATTTTTACGTTTTTGGAGTCCCGGTAACTTGATTTAGCTTATGCTAGCAATAATTCAACTTAGGGTTCATAATTGGAAAAATACCCATAGGTGAAATTTGTGTATTTTGGTGTTTTTTGATAGAATATGAGGTTTTAAATTATGTTAGACAACTTGTGCTACTCGGTTTTAAGTGAAAACGAGTAAAAGGGTTTAATCAGTAAAAATACCTAATAGTCATAAGTACATGTTAGAGTGAGAATTTGATGTTGGCATAGAAGGGAAAAATAATTAGAATGTCATAAAACATAAGAAAATAGGATGAAGTTTAATTTTCAAACCTTGGGGCAAAAGTGCAAATATGCAAAAGTTTAGGGGTCAAAATGAAAATTTGTAAAAATATGATTTTTGGACCCATATGAATAGTGTTACTAATTATTAGGCTAAATGTGATATTATAGATGAAGGAAATCGAGATTCAAACTTAAATCGGGAAAATACGAGGTTATGGACTAAAATGGTAAATTGTCGTTTTTGGATCGAGGTAAGTTCGTATGATAATAATAATGCAATGTTATGTTTGAATTATATTTCTTACTATTATTGCATATATTGTATGATTTAATATATTGGAAAAGTTGATGGAATGGTGTTTATGATATGGGAATATGACATGAAAGAATGTTACATGAAATGCAAAAAAATGATGATACATGACAAGTGATAAATGAAATATGTGATATATGTTATGTAAATTCTTAAAAGCTGATTTGATATTTGAGTTGTGTCTTATTATACTACGAATGGACAATTGGTATTATGGATAATGAGATCGACACTTTTAGTAAGTTCGTACATAAATAATCTATCGATTCTTTTTATGTTATTTTATTTTGATATCATATGAAATGTGGCTACCTATCAAATGGTTATTTGATGTAAGTTATGAATTTAAATTGATTATGGACAATTTAGTAAAATTTTGAAAAGTGAGGAATTTCTCGGTTGAACCTTCGGAATAGAAATGATACAAATGAACTATTGTGAGGTCACGTGTGTAGTACTAAGTGCAGGCTACTATGTGTACTGGATAATTGGTCGCATGTGTAGTACTAAGTGCAGGCTACTATGCGTACCCAAAAACTGTGATCACATGTGTAGTACTAAGTGCAGGCTACTACGTGTACCAGATTATTGGTCACATGTGTGGTACTAAGTGCAGGCTACTATGCTACCAAATAGCTTCGGCTACAAGTGTGGAAATGGGAAAATGTGCAGGCAATTGTGTATCTGTTATTATTCCGCTGAGTTCAACGGGAAATCGATTAAATGAAAATACATTAGAAAGTGATTATGTGATGAACAAATGCAAGTATATGTTTATTTGAATTTATGAGCAATATGCTCGATATTTGAGCGAACCTCGGTAAAATGGAATGGATTAAGTGAATTGTGTAGAAGTGAACTTTAGTATAAAATAGGCAGTACATGACTTTGAAAATTTACGAAAAATTGTGTAAGTTGAATTAAATTTCAGAAAAAAAATGGAATTAAAGATTAATGAGTCTGTTTTGATATAAAAGAAACAGGGGGAGAAAAAGATTTATATATTATGTGATATTATAATTTTTCTGAGACAGTGTCAGAATAAATTCGAGATCCCCTGTTATAAATTTAGAAATTCACCATAAATTGTAAAAAAATTATTAAGAGTCATACCTTACATGCATGGATTCCTTATTGAGTATGTTTTTAATGGAAACAAACAGAATGGTCATTGAAATTCTGTACAAGGATAAATTTGGTTTTTAGTGCACAGGGGTCAGAGTAGTCGTACCTTGAAACAGGGGAACCTTTAATGAATAAAATGTACTAATTGGCTAAACCAAAAATTCTGGAAATTTTATGGTATAAATATATATGAATCTAATTTCAAGGAAAATTAACAAAACTAAATTTGGAGTTTTTTAGCTTTAGATATGAATGATTTAGCAACTGTAACTCGATAACATAGCTTAACCTGAACATGTGTAATTGTACAATTATAGTGTTTTATATTGAAAAGCGTGGTAGTAATTGCTTATTATTTTCATATGAACTTACTAAGCCTAAAGCTTACCCATCCTCTCCATCCCTTTAGTATTGGCAGGTCGGCTTGGGGTTGGAGATCGTCGGAGGCAAAATCACACTATCAAACTATCATTTTGGGAGAATTAATTCAAATATTAGAAATATCAAGTGAGTGGCATGTATAGAAAGTTGGTTTGTGATATGTATTTTTATTATGATTTTGAACATACGTATCAGTCTGCATTGAGTTATCGTATATGATCATGAGATGTAGTCCTTATCCATTATGGTTTATAAGTTTAATTAATCGTGCCATGTCCTATGTTTTGATGTGATGATATAGTTTGCTTTGTTTGTTATGCATGTGTTCGAAAAGTTTTGAATTAAATGAAATTTTATGGTCCGATTTTTGTCTATGTGTATTGTTAAGCCTGTTAATGCCTCATACTCTGTCCCAGCCTTGGATACGGGTAAAGGGTGTTACACCTTTGTTGCATCTTTGCTACTATTCACATTTCTAGTATTTCGAGGTGGTCTCCCTCTGGCAATTGGATTACTCAACCTTGTATTCAGAAATTTGTCTTCTTAAGGTAACTCAGGGCAAGCACGAACAAAATGCTCTTGCAAGCAACATCTAAAACATACTTTATTATTCATCCAAAAGTCTCCAAAATGCCATCTTTCACATTGTTGATGCTAAGGTTTGTTGTTTATAACACTACCAACACTAGATACTAAAGTAGTTTGAGCTTTTGGGCTCGTATGTTGCTTCCCACGATCCCTGTCGGAATACCTCACAGAAGCAGTCGAACGGTTATAAGAATCCTTTGATTTCTTTGATGATGAATGATATGATTTACCCATTAACCTCTTCCTGGAATCTCTAGCCTCAGAATCGGGTCTTCTCTTTTCTTTGTTAAGTTCCTCGGCTTTGTGAGCTCTATTTACCAAAACAACAAATTCTTTTAGTTCCAGAATTTTGACTAAAAGCTTGATATCCTCATTCAACCCATCTTCAAATAGTTTAAACATAATTTCTTCAGTGGATACACATTCTTGGGCATACTCACTCAGTCTCACGAATTCTTTTTCATACTTAGTTACTGTTATACAACCTTGTTTCAACTCTAGAAATTCCTTACATTTCTGATCAAGAAACCGCTAACTTTATACTTTTTCTTGAACTTAGTCTGAAAGTAATCCGACGTGACTCATTCTTTTGGTATAACAGATATCAAGGTATTCCACCACTGATAAGCTGAATCTCCCAAAAAAGACACAGCACATTTTAACATACTCAGATAGTGTACAAGATAACTCATCAAAACCTCGGATCGTATTCTCAAGCCAATAATCAACTCTCTCAAGATCATCATCAACTATAGCTCTAAAATCTTCGACTCCATGCTTTCAAATTTTATCAACAGGTGGTTTACTTAAACATATGGGTTCTAAGACTTGAGAAGCTACCAGAATCGATTGGGGAATAGTTGGGGGTAAAGGTTGTTGACCAGCCGGATTCGTTCAGACAAACTCAGAAAACCACTCATTCATCATTTAGAAGAAGGCTTCCTTAGCCTCTCCTCCATGACCCACAGATACGGGTCTCGAACCAGATGGCATTGCTGCGTGAATGGAGGCTAGTGCATTACTTTCTACATCATCAGAGTCTGCTCGATTGGAATCCATTACTATATGAAAACAAGATTTAAAACTATCAGGAGATATCACACTATCTCATGTTAAATATGGCATATATCGCTAGACTTACATACGCTACGTTTATCCTAAAATTGACTAAACTGTTCCTCTGATACCAATAAATGTAACACCCCTAACCCGTATCCATCGTCAGAATAGGGTTATAGAGCATTACCAGAATTATCACTTAAACAATCACACATTTCATATTCATTTCTCATAACCAAACACAAGTCATCAAATTCAGTCATATAGTTCTTAACACGAATCCTCAAGGCCTAAAACAAACATTAGAAGTTGTTTGGGACTAAATCGAGTACTTAAGAGATTTTTAGAAAAACATGGAAATTTTCAAAGTGCAGGGGAGACATGCCAATGTGGCCAGGCCATCTGTCTCACACGGCCAAGAGATACAACCGTGTCACAGGCCGTGTGGACATTCGTAACGGGATAACATGGCCGTGTCTCAAGCCATGTTCGACCTCATGTAACTCACTGACTTGGGCCACATATCTAGACCACACGCCCATGTGCCAGGCTGAGTACCCTTTGAAGTGGCCTCACACGACCGTGTGTCAGGCGATGTGCTAAACCGTGTGAAAATTGGAGGGTATACTGACTTGTGCCACACGGCCAAGCCACATGCCCATGTGCTAGGCCGTGTGAAACTATTGACTTAGTTTCTAAATAAGTAACAGGGGACATATGGCCATGTCACCGACTTTGTGTCACACACAGGTAAGACACATGCCCGTGTAGATAAAAGTAGGCCATTTTCCAAGCCTTATTTCTCACCCAATGAGGTACCAACCCACACGCACCAAATAGAATATGACCATATCATCAATAGGCATTCAAACCAATCATAACCAAGTCTACATTATGCAATTTCATTACCAACAATCCCAAGCTCCTAGGCATCTCAAATGATCATTTTAAAAACATGCCAAAATCACCTCCAAAAACTACCTAAATGGTCAATTATATATATGCATTATCTTGCTTAAATATAAGAAGCATACCATTTATCAGGTTCACCTATTAAGTACCAATCTACTAATACACAATCAAAGCATGCCCATGGCAATCATAAATCATACAAGATGAGGCTAGCCACAAACACATATATATATACATACCAACATATACCAAATCAGGCCATATTAAATGGCTAGTTACATAACAAAACATATAGGTTTCCATTAGCCAAATGACCTATACATGCCATATAACCAAAATACATTAAGTCCAAAAGTACCAAAATGAAAGCTTGATAGTGTGATGCAATCTCTGACAACTTCCAAAATGAGCGAGCTTCCGAATCACTAATAAACATGGAAAAGTAAACAAAGTAAGCAATTAAGCTTAGTCAGCTCATACAGCATAAAACTCATCTTACCATTTAATCAAAAATTAAACATAGTGCAAAGCAAAATAATTTGATCCACAAGCCTAACATATATTCATCCATAAAGTTAAACATGGAAATCACAAATCCCATAGATTCAATTCTCACATGATTTACGTACATACCTGTTCTGGTTTATATTGAATTCATATACTTTCGTAACATCACTATGGTCGTTGTACCATTTGGAATAATATCGGATACTCGGGTATCTCGCAGATCGAAATGTCAATACATGGTCGAAACCATCTCTATCTCATATCTTGTATAGATGCTCACTCTCGACCCATCACTGGGTCTGCTCATACAAGCTGATGGCCAACACATAGCTACATGGTGCTGCTCACACAAGCTGACGAGTAACTGCAACACATACCAAAAAACTCAGCCACCAGTTGAACGTACGAGACCAGCACCCAAAACACGATAACCCCTAATAAAATGTCATTCGTATCCTATCTATTCTTAAGGTTCAATCAGGATTTCATACGTCACCAAATCTTCATCGAGTATTTCTATGAAGTTGTATTCATCAAGAATGTAATAATAAAGTATTTAAAACACAAATTACTTTAATGCTTATTAACAAGCGAACTTACCTCAAACTCGTTTGAAGGAAAAATGATTGTTCAGTCCAAAACTTTATCTTTTCCCCAATCTAATTTCGTACGTTATTTTTCCTGATCCATATAATCAAATTTAACTATTTTAATTCATATTTTATTCAATTCAGTCCAAATTCACAATTTAAAAAATTACTATTTTGCCCCTAGACTTTTGACTTATTTACAATTTAGTCCCTAGCTCATAACAATGCAAATTCATGCAATTTGGTACATACCCATGCTAGCCGAATTTCATATAAGCCCTTAGTAGGTCATACATTTCATTAGTTCACACATTTATCAGATAATTTTCACATTTCAACAAATTAATCCCTATTTAAAATTTTCAACCAAAATCACTTTACAAAACTTGTTTATCTAACAACAACCACTTATTTTCTACCATCAAGCATCAAAACACATACACATTCATCAATGGTAAAACCCTAATACTTTAACAGTTTCACAAATTAGTCCCTGGGCTAGCTAGATTAAGCTACAACGACTCCGAAAACGTAGAAATCATTAAAAACGAGACTGGAATTCACTTACATGCACAATCAAAGGTTGGCCGAACCTTCAAGCTCCTCTCACGAAGTTTTAAGTCTAATTTTCGATGGATAGATGCATTTTAGGATGATTTTCTCAGTGAATAATGATAAAGTGAGACACAACTTATTTAGTTTGAATTTTTCAGATAAAAAAGAAGATAGGATTTACGATTATTCAGAATTGAATCGAATAATAGGTACTGGGCATTGTGATTTCATATATTCTGCTATTCTCCACGAGAATGCTGATTTATTGGCAAAGAGACGAAGAAATAGATTTATTATTCCATTTCAATTGATTCAAGACCAAGAGAAAGAACTAATGCTACATTTCCATTCCGGTATCTCGATGGAAATACCCATAAATGGTATTTTCCGTAGAAAAAGTATTCTTGCTTTTCTTGATGATCCTCGATACAAAAGAAAGAGTTCAGGAATTACTAAATCTTAGTTCAAGCCCTTCGCTACTGGGTAAAAGATGCTTCTTCTTTGCATTTATTATGGTTCTCTCTCTACGGGTATTGTAATTTGAAGAGTTTTATTACTCCAAAGAAATCTATTTCGATTTTTAATCCAAGATTATTCTTGTTCCTATATAATTCTTATACATGTGAATACGAATCCATTTTCCTTTTTCTCTGTAATCAATCTTCTCATTTACGATCAACATCTTTTGGAGTCTTTCTTGAACGAATTTTTTTCTATGGAAAAGTAAAGTATCTTGGCGAAGTATTTTATAATGATTTTCAGAACAACCTATGGTTGTTCAAAGACCATTTCATACATTTTATTAGGTATCAAGGAAAGTCAATTCTGGCCTCAAAGGATACGTCTCTTCTGATCAATAAGTGGAAATATTACTTTGTCGATTTATGGCAATATTATTTTTACCTGTGGTCTCAATCAGGAAGAGTCCGTATAAATCAATTATCTAAATATTCTCTCGACTTTCTGGGCTATCTTTCAAGTGTGCGATTAAATCCTTCAATGGTACGGAGTCAAATGCTAGAAAATGCATTTCTAATAGATAATGCTGTGAAGACGTTGGATACAAGAATTCCAATTATTTCGCTCATTGGATCATTGCCTAAGGTGAAATTTTGTAACACATTAGGGCATCCCATTAGTAAGTCGACGTGGGTTGATTTCCCCGATTCTGATATTATTGACCGATTTGTGTGGATATCCAGAAATCTGCCTCATTATCACAGTGGATCTTCAAAAAAAAAAACAAGTTTGTATCGAATAAAATATATACTTCGATTTTCTTGTGTTAAAACTTTGGCTCGTAAACACAAAAGTACTATCCGTATATGTCCACTCACATTATGAATGGTTTAATTACAACATAAACCCTCAAACCTTTTATTATCAAAGCTATTTAATCCCTTTAGATTAATAGAAATCAAGTTTTTCACATTTTTCAATTTAATCATTTTTATCAAATTAATAATAAAATAATTATTTCCACTTCAAATTTGTGGTCCCAAAACCACTGTTCTGATTTCACTAAAAATAGACTGTTACAACTCTTCCCCCAATTTTCGTCCCCAAAAATCTTTCTAGAAAATAGGTTAGGGTACTGTTTTCTCATAGCTTCTTCGGGTTACCACATAGCTTCTTTGATACCATGGTATTGCCAAAGTACCTTCACAAAAGTTGTGCTTTTGTTTCTTAACTCTTTAATCTCTTGGGCTAAAATTTTGATCAGTTCTTCGCTATATGACATGTCGGGCTGAATTTCAACTTCTACCGGAGAAATTATATGTAAAGGATCTGATCTGTACCGTCATAACATGGATACATGAAACACATTATGAATCTTTTCCAACTATGACGGAAATTTAAGTTAATATGCCACTGGCCCTATTCTCTCTATAATCTTATACGGCCCAATAAACTGCGGACTTAATTTCCCTTTGTGACCAAATCGAAGAATCTTCTTCCACGATGATACTTTTAGAAACACTCTGTCTCTGATTTCAAATTCAATATCCTTACATTTCAAATCCATATACAATTTTTTTCGATCTGAAGTTTCAAATTGTCACGAATTAAATTCACTATTTCTTCAGTCTCTGTGATCAACCCCGTAAATCTTTTTCTTACTAAGCTCGGTCCAGTACAATGGAGTTCGGCATTTACGATCATTTAAAGCTTCATACAGTACCATCTTCATGCTCGACTGATAGCTATTATTATACCTGAATTCCACCAACTATAAATATTATTCACAGTTGCCATCAAACTCTGAAACAGAGCAACGAAGTGTATCTTTAAGAATTTGAATCACTCTCTCAGATTGACCGTCGGTCTAAGGATGAAATGCAGTGCTAAAAAATAACCATGTGCCCAAAGCTTCTTGCAATTTCTTCCATAATCATGATGTAAACCGCGGATCTCTATTCGAAATAATGGAGACTGGCACTCCGTGCAATATGAAAATATCTGAAATGTATGATTCAGCTAATCTATCAAGAGAAAAATCTGTACGTACTGGAATAAAGTGTGTAGGCTTAGTCAAATGATGAACGATAACCTAGATAGCATCTTTTTTTTCCAGAGATAGGGGTAATCCCAATACGAAATCCATCGTAACTCTATCCCTCTTCCACTCAAGAATCATCACTGGCTGTAATAGTCCCGAAGGCACTTGATGTTCAGCTTTAACCTATTGGAAAATCAAGCATCTCGACGCAAAGTTAGTAATGTCACGTTTCATACCCCACCACCAATAAATCTGTTTCAAATCACTGTCCATCTTAGTACTCCCTGCATGAATAGATAAGCAACCACTGTGTGCTTCATGTAATTTTTTTTGTACAAGCTCAGTATTTCTCGGCACACAAACTCTACCTTGAAATGACAAATAATCAACGGATCCAATCTAAAACTCTAAACTAGTGGTCAACTCGCACTGTACTCTCTTAGCTTTCAATTCATTATCACATTTCTGAGCTTCACAGATTTGCTGGAGAAACATTGGTTTAGCTTTTAACTCAGCTAAAATTGAACCATTATTAGAAAAGGTCAATCGTATATGTATCGCTCTCAGAGAAAATAAAGACTTTCTATTCAAAGCATCCACAACTACATTTGCTCTACCCGGATGATAATCAATCACTAACTCTTAGTCTTTCAACAATTCGAGCCATCTTCGTTGTTGTAATTTCAAATGTTTCTAAGACATCAAATACTTCAAGCTCTTGTGATTAATAAATATGTGGCATTTCTCACCAAACAAGTGGTGTCGCCAAATTTTCAATGCAAACACGATTGCGACCAATTCCAAATCATGTGTCAAATAATTCTTCTCGTGCGTCTTTAACTATCTGGAAGCATTCACTATCACTTTGCCTTCTTGCATTAAAACACATCCCAAACCGTTCAATGATGCATCATTGAAATCACAAACTCTTTACCCGGTTCAGGCTAAACCAAAACCTTTACTTTGGTTAACAGTGTGTTCAACTAATTATAACTTTGTTGACATTTCTCAGACCACTCAAATTTTACATTTTTTATCAATAATTGTGTCATTATTGTAGCTATAATTGAGAACATTTAACATATCTCCAATAATAACCAGCTAATCCCAAAAAAATTCTGACTTCAAATATGTGTTTTGGTGGTTTCCAGTCAACAACTGCTGAAATTTTGCTCAGATCAACTCTGATGCCTTCCACTTAAACAATGTGTCTCAAAATCCAACTTCTCAATGGCAAAACTCGTATTTGCTGAATTTGGCAAATAGTTGTTTAGCTCTCAAAGTTTGTAACACAATCCTCAAATGCTCGGCATGTTCAGAATAATCTCAGGAATAGATCAAACTATCATCAATGAATATAACTACGAATCTGTCTAAATACAGTATGAAAATTCTATTCGTCAAGTCTATGAATACTTGAGGAGATTTAGTTAACACAAATGGCAGAACAAGAAATTTATAATGCCCGTATCTGGTTCTGAATGCAATTTTCGGCACATCCGAATCTTTAAGTCGTAACTGATTATAACTGAATCGTAAATCAATCTTTGAAACTACCGTGGCACCTTTTAGCTGATCAAACAAGTCATCAATTTGTGGCAATGGATACTTGTTCTTGATCATAACTTTCTTGAGTTGTCGATAATCGATACATAATCTCATCAATCCATCTTTCTTCTTGATGAAAAACACTGCTGCACCTCAAGGCGAGAAACTAGGTCGTGCAAATCCTCTATTTGTTAACTCCTACAACTGAGATTTCATCTCTTTTAACTTTGTAGGAGCCATTCTATATGGATATCGATATCGGAGTTGTTCCTAGTACTAACTCAATAGCTAATTCAACCTCTCTAATCGGTGGTAACTCGGGTAACTCCTCTAGAAAAACATCTGGATATTCACAAACCATTAGTATTGATTCAATCTTCGATTTAGACACCTTTTTATCAAGTACGTAAGCAAGATAAGAATTGCAACCCTTTCTTACATATTTCTGAGCTAACAAAGCTGATATCACTACAGGCAACTCACTCGAACTATCAGATTCAATATGAAGAATCTCACCATTCTAACATATCAATACAATAAGCTTTCGTCTACAATTCACAACCGCATCATGCAAAGTCCGCCAGTCCATACCCAATATTACATCAAACTCATCAAACGGTAAAAGCATCAAATTAGCCAGAAAATAGTAACTTTGTGTCATCAAAGGACAATTCTTGCTAACTTTTCAACTAAGACATCCTGGCCTAAGGGGTTCGATATCACAAATCTAATGGGTTCAACAGGTAAACTCATACTAGATTCTAAATTCGTACAGACATATATATGAATGGGTCAATCCAGGATAAATCAAACTAATTACTTCAATGTTATAACGAGAAAAAGTACCGGTGATAACATTTGGTGCCGATGCATCCTCGCATGCACGAATAGTGTAAGCTCGGGTTGGCACTCGAGCCTCGGATCTCATAGCAGAATCCTTTGTTGCACCTTTGCTACTATTCACATTTCCAATATTTTGAGGCAGTCTCCCTCTAGCAACTGTATTACTCGGCCTTGTATTCAAAAATTTGTCTTTCTCAGGTAACTCAAGGAAATCACGAATAAAATGCTCTTGGGAGCCGCATCTAAAATAAGCTTTATTATTCATCCTACAATATCTAAAATGCTGTCTTCCACATTGTTGAGACTCAGGTCTATTGTTTTTAACACTACCAATGCTAGATGCTAAAGTAGTTTGAGCTTTTGGGCTCGTGTGTTGCTTCCCACGATCTCTGTTGGAATACCCCACTGAAGCAGTCAAACGGTTCTAAGAGTCCTTTGATTTCTTTGACGATGAATGATATGATTTACCCATTGACCTCTTCCTCGAATCTCTAGCCTCAGAATCAGCGCTTCTCTTTTCTTTGCTAAGTTGCTTAGCTTTGTGAGCTCTATCGACTAAAACAACAAATTCTTTCAATTCCATAATTCTGACTAAAAGTTTGATATCCTCATTCAACTCGTCTTCAAACCTTTTACACATAATTTCTTCAGTGCAGGTGTAACACCCCGAACCCGAAACCGACACCGGAGTCGAACACGAGGTGTTAACTGACTTTAACCCCTTATAAAATTTATTTTCCAGACACTGCCCAATCTGTGTACTAGTCGTTTTAGAAATCATATCTTGAGTTTCGTAACTCGAAAATCAGTTTCGTAATTTTTTCCAGAAACTAGACTCATGTTCCCATCTATGTATTTTTTTCTAGAATTTTTGGTTGGGCCAATTAGTACAGTTTATTAGTCAAAGTCTCCCATGTTGCAGGGGTCGACTACACTGACCTTTGCCCATTACGACTTGGATATCTCCCTGCACGGGGCTTCAATACTGATGCCGTTTGTTTCTATGAAAACTAGACTCAGAGAGGAATCTGTACATATATGGTACGACCCCTAATTATCTCTGGTTAATTTATAATGAATTTCCAAAGTCGGAGCAGGGAATCCAGAAACCGTTCTGGCCCTGTCCCACAAAAATCTGATTATCTCTTAATATACTGCCCATATGATCTTTTCGTTACTTCCTCATGAAAACAGACTCATCGAGCTTCGATTACATAATTTATTCATCAATTAATTCCACTCCTACTATTTTTAGTGATTTTTCAATCTCATGACACTGCTGCTGCCAGCATCTGTTACGAAAGTAACTAGGTCCATTTCATGCCTACCCTTGATCCAACTCAATCGAACATTCGTGCCATTTTCGCATGGCTTAAAGTTTACATGCCAAAGTTCAAACACAACGTAATAGCTTATACATGCCAAAATGTTCTTCTAAGCCAACTAAGAAGAAAGTACCAAAACTTGCTATCCGGTGTGATGACTTCGATGACGGCCTGACCCCGCAAAAATAGATGAGTCCAAGCAACCTATAATGGGTGACAAGGAAACACCGAGTGAGTTTATAACTCAGTAAGTCATAAGCAATGCACTACCATCCATCAATAACATTATCACAAGAGGAAACAAAATGGAACGAGGCAATTTACTCCATCCATACCGAACCATACCATAGTTTCTCCAACCTATCGATTCAGTTTCATATCAATTCATGCATTCACATTCCATATACTCATCAATAGGACATTGAAGCATTTTCATAAATCAATTTATTTTCGTTACAATCAAACGACTAAACGGCCTTTCACCCATCCTACGATAAATTTTATGTACGACTTCAAGTATATTTGTCACATAGGTTCAAACTTACCGAGCTCAACACCAAGTATAAGCATAGCACCTATTAGCCATGTACTCAAGACACTTACCCGATCCGCTGTCCGCGATCGACTCAATAGTGTCGCACACATAGTGTCCATAATGATTCACGAATGTGTATTGAGTCCACACACTCAGTGCTATATAATCAACTCGCACACTTAGTGCTACGTAATCAAATCGCACACTTAGTGCTACATAGTCAAACTCGCACACTTAGTGCCGCATGGTCAATTCGCACACTTAGTGCATCATATTCATTTCGCACACTTAGTGCAACATAGTCAAATCGCACACTTAGTGCTGTACAATTTAATCCCGCGCACTTAGCGCCAATCTCATGGTCATAAATGGTTATACCCGCACGTTTAGTGCCGAGATCAACAACTCAGTACATCTTACCTCTTTTCTTTTCATTCAACAATTTCATCATCACATACGTACATGCATATATATATATGTATATTTATTCATTCCATTCAGCATCAATACATAAACATTATGACCATTTGAAATAATACCAACTACATGCTTAATGACTTACCTTGTGTTGGGTAAGACGGTTCCAACTCGGCTACTCAGTGATCTTTTCTTTGCCTTTGCTTGATTCTCCTCCTTTAGCTCCTTGAGCTTAATCAATAATTCACTAGTTTAACCATCTTGTTAAACATTCATAATTCAATTACACATGCTTATGTATGTTTGTATATTCGGCAACCATCCTCACTAATTACTCATGTTGATGGCCGAATGGATGTATGTGTGTACAATGTCAACTATAGCATCATGTAATTCCACATATGACTACATTTCTTAAGTTCCACATCTTAATGCCCATTATACATAATCAAATTTAACATCATATATATATTTACTCATGTGGCCGAATATACATACTCCCATATAATATCAAGTACTCACTTTAAGTATATTGCCGAATATACTTAATCATACACACACCTAACCAAAATAATTTCTAAAATCTTTATATCATTTATAATACATCTAATTATCCTTTTTCACATTATCAACTCAAATCACATACATTATTTACTATAACATCTTTACATTCGGCATTGGTGTCAACCATAGTAGCCGATTCTTCCTACTTTGTACCCATGCATCTATTAATCCTTAGTTGGTTCAAACACTTCACACACTAGGATTCATCAAATTTTTAACAAGAAATAAAATCTCTAATCCTCAAACTACCATGGCCGAACCTTCATGGAGTTGCTAAGACTCCTCATTTCTACTTCTCACACACTCTCACATCCAAACCCTTTTATTAAACACCCAAAGTCAACCATCTCCTTACCTCATCACCAAAGACATCAAAATACCAACCAAGAACGTAACATTCATGGCCGAATGTCATCTCCATCATTTAACAAAGTTTGAACCATGGCTAGGTAGATTTTGAACTTACAACTTAAAATATACATGAATCTCAAAGAATAACATTAAACATACCTCAATCTAGTTACATGCATGGCCAAACTTCCTCCTAATCCTCTTCCTTAGGATTTTCGGTCAAAAGAGGTTGAAAAAGGATGAACAAAACCTTTCTTTTCCTTCCTTTAGCTCACGGCAATGGGGTGTATGCATGAGACCATTATTTTTTTTTTCTTTTTTTTTTCATCACCCTTCCTTTCATTATTTAATTATCATGCTTATTATTTTATTTTCCTTACCATACATCACTAACACAACATGTTGGTGACATGTTTCCACCCATAGCATGGCCGGCCACTACATATTAGGGAGGGGGAATTTGACATGCAAGTCCCCTTTTTCTTCCACATGCACTAATAGGTCCTCATGCATTGACCTATCACATTTTAAAATTTTCTCATATAAGTCCTATTGACTAAATTCACATGCAATCGACTAAATCGAAGCTTGAAATTTTCACACATTCATGATTACATATTCTAGACAATAAACATCACATTCCAACCTTTCGGTGACTCGGTTTAGCGGTCCCGAAACCACTTCCCGACTAGGGTCAATTTTGGGCTGTCACAACTCTCCCTCACTTAAGAAATTTTCGTCCTCGAAAATCTTACCGGTAAATAGGTTTGGATATCGTTCTTTCATCGAGCTCTCGGGTTCCCAGGTTGCTTCCTCGATCCCGTGTTTGAGCCACAACACCTTAACCAACGGAACCCTTTTATTTCGCAACTCTTTCACTTCACGAGCTAGGATACGAATCGGTTCTTCTTCATAGCTCAAGTCAGATTGAATTTCAACTTCTGAGGGATTAATCACATGTGACGGATCGGATCTATAACGTCGAAGCATTGAAACATGGAAGACATCGTGCATCCTTTCAAGTTCAGGGGGCAAAATCAATCTATATGCAACCGGCCCCACTCATTCGGAAATTTCGTACGGCCCAATGAATCTCGGGCTCAACTTGCCTTTACGGCCAAATCTGAGTACCTTCTTCCAAGGTGACACTTTAAGAAACACTTTATCTCCCACCTGATATTCAATGTCCTTTCGTTTTAAATCCGCATACGATTTTTGACGATCTGTGGCTACCTTCAGACTTTCACGGATTACCTTTACTTTTTGTTCGGCATCTTTAATCAAATCAACTCCGAAAATTTTACTTTCACCAAGCTCGGTCCAAAACAATGGCGTACGGCATTTACGACCGTACAAAGCCTCATAAGGTGCCATCTTAATACTTGATTGAAAACTATTGTTGTAAGCGAATTCAATCAAAGGTAAATACCGTTCCCATGAACTACTGAACTCGAGGATGCAACATCTCAACATATCCTCAAGTATCTGAATTATCCGCTCGGATTGACCATCGGTTTGGGGGTGAAAAGCGGTGCTAAAATGCAGCTTGGTACCCAAAGCTTCTTGCAATTTCTTCCAAAATCGTGAGGTGAATCTCGGATCTCTATCCGACACGATAGAAATAGGTACTCCATGTAATCTCACAATCTGAGAGACATACAATTCGGCTAGTTTATCCAATGAAAGATCCGTACGCACGGGGATAAAGTGAGCCGACTTAGTCAGTCTATCAACAACAACCCAAATCGTATCCTTCTTACTTGTGGACAATGGCAGTCCGGACACAAAGTCCATTGTGACTCGGTCCCATTTCCACTCGGGTATCATGATCGGCTGAAGTAACCCTGAAGGCACTTGATGTTCCGCTTTCACTTGTTGACATATTAAACATCTCGAAACAAAGTCGGAGATGTCTCGTTTCATACCATGCCACCAAAACCGACGTTTCAAGTCGTTGTACATTTTCGTGCTCCCCGAGTGAATTGACATTCGGCTACAATGGGCTTCGTTCAGAATCATCGGAATGAGTTCCGAATTCCTTGGAACACACAAACGACTTCTAAACCTCAAACAACCATCATCATCAATCTGAAACTCCGATTCCTTGTTCGGAACACACTCAGCTCGTTTTGCAACCAATTCATCATCGACTTTCTGAGCTTCACGAATTTGATGAGTCAATAATGGTTTGGCTTTTAATTCAGCTACTAACACATTGTCAGGTAGAACAGACAAGTGTACATTCATCGCTCGCAAAGCAAACAGTGATTTCCGGCTTAAGGCGTCCGCAACCACATTAGCCTTTCCCGGGTGGTAATCAATGACAAGCTCGTAATCTTTCAACAACTCAAGCCAACGTCTTTGTCGCAGTGTGACACCCCGAACCCGAGACCGTCGCCGGAGTCGAACACGAGGTGTTAACAGACTTCAAACACTTATTAAAAATTTTTCCAGACAAGCTGCCAATCTGCGTACTAGTCACTTTAAAAATCATATCTTGAGTTCTGGGACTCGAAATCCAGCTCTGTGAATTTTCCCTGAAACTAGACTCATATGCCCATCTACATATTTTTTTCTAGAATTTTTGGTCGGGCCAATTAGTACATTTTATTAGTCAAAGTCTCCCATGTTACTGGGGTCGACTACACTGACCTTTGTGCATTACGACCTGGATATCTCCCTGTACAGAGCTTCAATACTGATGCCGTTTATTTCTATAGAAACTAGACTCAAAGAGGAATCTATACATGTATGGAATGGCTCCTAATTATCTCTGGTTAATTCATAATAAATTTACAAAGTCGGAACAGGGAACCCAGAAACTGTTCTGGCCCTGTCTCGCGAGAACCTGAATATCTCTTAACATACTGTCCATATGATTGTTTCGTTACTTCTATATGAAAATAGACTCATCGAGCTTCGATTACATAATTTATCCACTATTTAATTCCATTCCTACTAATTTTTGTAATTTTTCAATCCCACGTCACTGCTGCTGCCAGCATCTATTACTGAAGCAACTATGTCCATTTAGTGATTTCTTATTGATCTAACTAGTAATTCATCATACATATCACAAAATTATAATCATGACTAGCCATACCAAAGGCTAATCATTGTCAAACATCCCCCCCTACTACACTTTTGCCATAACATAAATTTTAACACCAAAAATAATCAACCATGACATAAAGATCGTATTACCAAGACTTACGACCTAACGTTATAAAACCAAATCCAACCGAACATTTATGCCATTTTCGCATGGCTAAAAGTTTACATACCAAAGTTCAAACATAACATAATAGCCTATACATGCCGAAATGTTCTCCTAGACCAACTAAGAAGAAAGTACCAAAGGTTGCTAGCCGGTGTGATGACTTCGACGACGGCACGATCACGCAAAAAGAGACGAGTCCAAGAAACCTAGAATAGGTGACAAGCAAACACCAAATGAGTATATAACTCAGTAAGCCATAAGCATTCCACAACCATCCATTAATAAAATTATCACAACAGGAAACAATGAAATGAGGTTAAGTACTCCATCCATACCAAACTATACCATAGTTCCTTAAACCCTATGGTTCAATCTCATACCAAATCCTACATTGACCTTTCATACATCATTTTATTTTCGTTATAATCATACAATTAAACGAACTTTCACCTATTCCACAATGAACCTTATGTACGTGACTTCAACTATAATCGTCACATAGGTTCAAAACTTACCAAGCTCAACTCCAAATATAAACATAGCGCCTATTAGCCATGAACTCAAGGTACTTACCTTTTCCGCTGTCCAAAATTGACTCGGTAAAGCCGCACCCTTCGTGTAAATAATTTATGGAAAATATATATTGGGTTGCACACATAATGTTTAGTAATCACCCACGCACACTCAGTGCCATGCACTTTAAACTCACACACTTAGTACCATGCATTTCAAGTTCACACACTTACCTTTTTCCGCTGTCCAAAATCGACTCGGTAAAGTCGCACCCTTAATGTAAATAATTTATAGAAAATATATATTGGGTTCGCACACTTAGTGCTTAATAATCAACCGCGCACACTTAGTGCCATGTACTGTAAACTCGCACACTTAGTGCTGTACAATTTAAACCCGCACACTTAGTGCCAATCTCATGATCATAAATGTTTACACCCGCACACTTAGTGCCTAAACCAACAACTCAATTCATCTCACCTCTTTTCTTTTTATTCAATACTTTCATCACCCCATGCATACATGTATAAATATATATATTTATCGTTCCATTCAGCATCATTACATAGACGTTATAACCATTTAAATTGATACAAAATATATGCTTAATGACTTACCTTAGGTCGGATGAAGTGATTCCCAATCAACTACTCAATATTCTTTGCTTTGCCTTTGCTTGATTCCCCTCTTTTGGATTCTTGAGCTTGATTAAATAAATAAGTTTAGTAATTTAATTTACCTTGCAAGATACCTATATATATATAAATTTAATAATTCCATTTTTTTTTTACAATCATCCTTGTTCAAGACATCCAAGTCTCAACTAATGTTCATATTATATCTCAAAGCCAAATGTATTATCCCTTCCAAAATAATATTATGCCAATATGATTACATTCAAATATACATAATTATGAATCAAACTCAACTTTGTAAACCAACCTCCTCATTTGGTCGATTGTATAGAATCAAAGAAATTTCACCAATGTGCATACTATATAGCCGAATATGCAAGATCAATCTAACATCACCTATGTACTTAATTTTAAATGCCGAATATACAATTTCGATGCAATATCATTTTTTTTTTCATTTCATTTGAGCACATAGTTCCTCCACATAATAATTTGGCCGAATGTTTCTACTACCAAAAACTCCACATCTATCCATAATATCATACCAAGGTTCATATATCTATTAGCTATTTCATTACTCATCTTTCTAATATTCCATTCCAAAGCATCAAACACTATCCTCTTAACATCTAACGATCACATCCGAATGCCCATTTTTTTTTTCACCAAATAGAGAAATCACCCTATGGGTTATAATATGGATTTGTCTATTAACTAAATTTAACAAAATTTAATGAAAAATAACATGCAATCTTACCTTGATTAATCCCTTAAGTTGACCGAATGCTTTTTAACCATTTTTCTTTCCTTCTTCCTTTATGTTCGGTTTTGCAAGGAGAAGATGACACTCTCCCACCTTCCATTTCTTATTAATTTATGTTTCTATTTAGATTATTTTATCATTTACCATTATAAAATTGTATTTAACTTGACTTAATGGAGGACCATCATCACATGGCCGGCCACTTCATGAATTAAGGGCATTTTGACATGCAAATCCATACTTTCTCACCTTGTTATTATTTAATCCTTTCAATTTATCTATCATCTTTTCTAAATTTCTCAACTAAGTCCTTTCATGAAAATCCACATTCCTAAGGCTAATTTTAAACCTTTATTATTTCCACACATACACTACCACATTTAATATATGCAATTAAAATTAAAATAAATTTTCTTGTAACTCGGTTTTGTGGTCCCGAAACCACTTCCCGACTAGAGTCAATTTTGGGCTGTCACACGCAGATTCAAGTCTCGTTGAGTCATCAAATATTTGAGACTTTTGTGATCCGAAAACACATGGCACTTCTCACCAAACAAATAATGTCGCCATATTTTCAATGCAAACACAATGGCGGCTAGTTCGAGATCATGGGTCGGATAATTTCTCTCGTGTGGCTTCAATTGTCTCGACGCATAGGCCACAACTCGACCTTCTTGCATCAATACGCAACCCAACCCAAGTAGGGATGCGTCACTATAAATGACAAACTCTTTACCCGATTCGGGTTGCACCAAAATTGGAGCTTCAGTCAAATGAGTTTTCAGTTGATCGAAGCTTTTCTGACATTTCTCCGTCCATTCGAACTTAACATCCTTTTGAAGTAGCTTCGTCATTGGTGTGGCTATCATCGAGAAACCTTTGACAAATCGTCGGTAATAACCGGCGAGCCCTAGAAAGCTCCGGACTTCGGTAACATTTCTCGGAGGCTTCCAGTTAAGTATGGCTGAAATTTTGCTCGGGTCAACTCGAATACCCGATGCGGATACCACATGACCCAAGAAGCTAACCTCTCTTAACCAGAACTCACACTTACTGAACTTAGCATATAACTGCTTATCCCGCAAAATTTGCAACACTAGCCTCAGATGCTCAGCATGTTCGGTCTCATCTCTTGAATAGACCAAGATGTCATCAATAAACACAACTACGAACCGATCCAAATACGGCCTGAAGATCCGATTCATCAAATCCATAAACACCGCAGGGGCATTAGTGAGCCCAAACGGCATCACTAAGAACTCGTAGTGACCGTACTTCGTTCTGAAAGCAGTTTTGGGTACGTCCGAATCACGAATCCGCAACTGATAATAACCCGATCTCAAATCTATCTTTGAAAACACCGATGCTCCCTTTAATTGATCGAACAGATCATCAATACGCGGTAACGGATACTTATTCTTTATCGTCACTTTATTCAGTTGACGATAGTCAATGCACAACCTCATGGTTCCGTCCTTCTTTTTCACGAACAATACTGGTGCACCCCAAGGTGAGAAACTCGGTCGAGCGAAACCTCTATCCGTCAATTCTTGCAACTGAGCTTTCAACTTTTTTAACTCGGTTAGTGCCATACGATACGGAGCGATCGAAATTGGCGTAGTTCCAGGTACAAGCTCAATACCAAACTCTACCTCCCGAACAGGTGGCAAACCCGGTAACTCTTCAGGAAAAACATCCGGGTATTCACAAACCACCGGCACCGATTCGGGTTTCTTTTCTAACTCCTTGTCATCAAGTACATACGCGAGGTATGCTTCGCACCCTTTCCTTACATATTTCTGGGCCAACATTGCTGATATTACAGCTGGCAACCCCCTTAAGTCCGCAGACTCAACTCGGATTATTTCGTTATTTGCGCACCTCAAATCGATAGTCTTGCTTTTGCAATTCACAACCGCATCATGCGCTGTTAACCAATCCAAACCAAGAATAACATCAAACTCGTCGAACGGCAAAAGCATCAAATCGGCCAGAAAACAGGATTCTCGGATTATTAGAGGGCATCTCTTACACACTTTATCAACAAGTACGCATTGACCCAAAGGGTTTGATACTCGAATTACGAGCTCAGTAGACTCAACAGGTAGAGTCTTACTGGTTGCTAAGGTTTCGCATACATATGAATGAGTAGAACCAGGGTCAATCAATGCAATCACATTAGTATCAAAGAGAGTGAAGGTACCAGTGATGACGTCGGGGGAGGATGCCTCCTCTCGTGCGCGAATGGCATATGCTCTAGCAGGAGTACGGTTCTCGGCTCGATCGGCCGTATCAGAGGCCCCCTCTGACTACCACCCCTGCCTCTTAAAATTCTTGGTGGTCTACCTCTAGATGTCACTCCACTAGGTCTTGCACCTTGAATCTTATTCTTCTCATCCAGCTCCGTGCAATCTCTAATGAAGTGGTCCTTCGAACCGCATCCGTAACAGGCCCTGCTAGTAGACTTGCCCCAACATTCACCTAGGTGTCGTCTTCCACATTGGGGACATTCAGGTTTCTCGTGACGATTATTGCCCACACTAGCTACCGAAGTAGCTCGGGAGCCCATCGATGGTCTTGCCCTGATGGAAATTCCCGCAGTCGCCCTCGACTTATTAATGTCCTCCCTGAACTTCTTTACAGCTGAGAACGGAGCTTTACCCATCGATCTTTTACGATAATCTCTAGCTTCAAATTCAGCCTTCCTCTTCTCCTTTCCAAGTTCTTCCGCCTTGCAGGCTCGTTCGACTAGTGTTACGAATTCTTTTATTTCCAAAATACCCATTAGTAGCTTTAAATCTTCATTCAATCCTTCCTCGAATCTTTTGCACATAGCAACCTCATCAGCTACACACTCCTGGGCATACCTACTGAGTCTTACGAATTCATGTTCGTATTCAGATACAGTCATACGGCCTTGCTTGAGTTCCAAGAACTCCTTACGCTTCTGATCAATGAACCGTTGGCTAATAAATTTCTTTCGGAATTCCGTTTGAAAGAAGTCCCAAGTTACTCGCTCGTTCGGGACTATGGAAATCAAGGTCCTCCACCAAAAGTAGGCTGAGTCTCGCAACAAAGATACAGCACATTTTAGACATTCGTCGGGTGTGCATGACAATTCATCGAACACCCGAATGGTGTTATCAAGCCAGAACTCGGCCCTTTCGGCATCATCAGTTACTATGGCCTTGAACTCCTCGGCCCCACGCTTCCTAATCAAGTCTACAGGTGGCTTACTCAGCCTCACAGGATCAGCGACTGATGGCATTACAGGCTTTTGGGGTGGATTATTCAAATTTGGGAATTGTTGGACAGCCGGGTTGGTTCGGGCATATTGCGCGACCCACTCATTCATCATGGTAAAGAAGGCTTGTTTAGCCCCCTCACCTTGATTATTCGCAGATGACTGAGGTTCAACAGGCGGCATCCCTTGTGCAGGAGCAGCCGCTACGCTCTCAACGTCATCCGCTAGGGTTCTTTCTTCACCGGGGTCCATTTACTAATCAAAACAAAAACATTTCAACCGTCAGAAGTCATCACACATTTAAACATTAACATTCGGCATGTATAGCTAGACTCATACGCGCTATGGTAGTCCTAGAACCGACTAAACCATAGCTCTGATACCAATCAAATGTAACACCCCGAACCCGAAACCGACACCGGAGTCGAACACGAGGTGTTAACTGACTTTAACCCCTTATAAAATTTATTTTCCAGACACTGCCCAATCTGTGTACTAGTCGTTTTAGAAATCATATCTTGAGTTTCGTAACTCGAAAATCAGTTTCGTAATTTTTTCCAGAAACTAGACTCATGTGCCCATCTATGTATTTTTTTCTAGAATTTTTGGTCCTGCCAATTAGTACAGTTTATTAGTCAAAGTCTCCCATGTTGCAGGGGTCGACTACACTGACCTTTGCCCATTACGACTTGGATATATCCCTGCACGGGGCTTCAATACTGATGCCGTTAGTTTCTATGAAAACTAGACTCAGAGAGGAATCTGTACATATATGGTACGACCCCTAATTATCTCTGGTGAATTTATAATGAATTTCCAAAGTCGGAGCAGGGAATCCAGAAACCGTTCTGACCCTGTCCCACAAAAATCTGATTATCTCTTAATATACTGCCCATATGATCTTTTCGTTACTTCCTCATGAAAACAGACTCATCGAGCTTCGATTACATAATTTATTCATCAATTAATTTCACTCCTACTATTTTTAGTGATTTTTCAATCTCATGACACTGCTGCTGCCAGCATCTGTTATGAAAGTAACTAGGTCCATTTCATGCCTACCCTTGATCCAACTCAATCGAACATTCGTGCCATTTTCGCATGGCTTAAAGTTTACATGCCAAAGTTCAAACACAACGTAATAGCTTATACATGCCAAAATGTTCTTCTAAGCCAACTAAGAAGAAAGTACCAAAACTTGCTATCCGGTGTGATGACTTCGATGACGGCCTGACCCCGCAAAAATAGATGAGTCCAAGCAACCTATAATGGGTGACAAGGAAACACCGAGTGAGTTTATAACTCAGTAAGTCATAAGCAATGCACTACCATCCATCAATAACATTATCACAAGAGGAAACAAAATGGAACGAGGCAATTTACTCCACCCGTACCGAACCATACCATAGTTTCTCCAACCTATCGATTCAGTTTCATATCAATTCATGCATTCACATTCCATATACTCATCAATAGGACATTGAAGCATTTTCATAAATCAATTTATTTTCGTTACAATCAAACGACTAAACGGCCTTTCACCCATCCTACGATAAATTTTATGTACGACTTCAAGTATATTTGTCACATAGGTTCAAACTTACCGAGCTCAACACCAAGTATAAGCATAGCACCTATTAGCCATGTACTCAAGACACTTACCCGATCCGCTGTCCGCGATCGACTCAATAGTGTCGCACACATAGTGTCCATAATGATTCACGAATGTATATTGAGTCCGCACACTCAGTACTATATAATCAACTCGCACACTTAGTGCTACGTAATCAAATCGCACACTTAGTGCTACATAGTCAAACTCGCACACTTAGTGCCGCATGGTCAATTCGCACACTTAGTGCATCATATTCATTTCGCACACTTAGTGCAACATAGTCAAATCGCACACTTAGTGCTGTACAATTTAATCCCGCGCACTTAGCGCCAATCTCATGGTCATAAATGGTTATACCCGCACGTTTAGTGCCGAGATCAACAACTCAGTACATCTTACCTCTTTTCTTTTCATTCAACAATTTCATCATCACATACGTACATGCATATATATATATGTATATTTATTCATTCCATTCAGCATCAATACATAAACATTATGACCATTTGAAATAATACCAACTACATGCTTAATGACTTACCTTGTGTTGGGTAAGACGGTTCCAACTCGGCTACTCAGTGATCTTTTCTTTGCCTTTGCTTGATTCTCCTCCTTTAGCTCCTTGAGCTTAATCAATAATTCACTAGTTTAACCATCTTGTTAAACATTCATAATTCAATTACACATGCTTATGTATGTTTGTATATTCGGCAACCATCCTCACTAATTACTCATGTTGATGGCCGAATGGATGTATGTGTGTACAATGTCAACTATAGCATCATGTAATTCCACATATGACTACATTTCTTAAGTTCCACATCTTAATGCCCATTATACATAATCAAATTTAACATCATATATATATTTACTCATGTGGTCGAATATACATACTCCCATATAATATCAAGTACTCACTTTAAGTATATTGCCGAATATACTTAATCATACACACACTTAACCAAAATAATTTCTAAAATCTTTATATCATTTATAATACATCTAATTATCCTTTTTCACATTATCAACTCAAATCACATACATTATTTACTATAACATCTTTACATTCGGCATTGGTGTCAACCATAGTAGCCGATTCTTCCTACTTTGTACCCATGCATCTATTAATCCTTAGTTGGTTCAAACACTTCACACACTAGGATTCATCAAAATTTTAACAAGAAATAAAATCTCTAATCCTCAAACTACCATGGCCGAACCTTCATGGAGTTGCTAAGACTCCTCATTTCTACTTCTCACACACTCTCACATCCAAACCCTTTTATTAAACACCCAAAGTCAACCATCTCCTTACCTCATCACCAAAGACATCAAAATACCAACCAAGAACGTAACATTCATGGCCGAATGTCATCTCCATCATTTAACAAAGTTTGAACCATGGCTAGGTAGATTTTGAACTTACAACTTAAAATATACATGAATCTCAAAGAATAACATTAAACATACCTCAATCTAGTTACATGCATGGCCAAACTTCCTCCTAATCCTCTTCCTTAGGATTTTCGGTCAAAAGAGGTTGAAAAAGGATGAACAAAACCTTTCTTTTCCTTCCTTTAGCTAACGACAATGGGGTGTATGCATGAGACCATTATTTTTTTTTCTTTTTTTTTTCATCACCCTTCCTTTCATTATTTAATTATCATGCTTATTATTTTATTTTCCTTACCATACATCACTAACGCAACATGTTGGTGACATGTTTCCACCCATAGCATGGTCGGCCACTACGTATTAGGGAGGGGGAATTTGACATGCAAGTCCCCTTTTTCTTCCACATGCACTAATAGGTCCTCATGCATTGACCTATCACATTTTAAAATTTTCTCATATAAGTCCTATTGACTAAATTCACATGCAATCGACTAAATCGAAGCTTGAAATTTTCACACATTCATGATTACATATTCTAGACAATAAACATCACATTCCAACCTTTCGGTGACTCGGTTTAGTGGTCCCGAAACCACTTCCCAACTAGGGTCAATTTTGGGCTGTCACAGCAGGTGCATTCTCGGGCATACTTACTCAGTCTCACGAATTCTCTTTCATACTCGGTTACGGTCATACGGCCCTGTTTCAACTCTAGAACTTCCTTACATTTTTTATCAAGAAACCGCTGACTTATATACTTTTTCTTGAAATTAGTCTGAAAGAATTCACATGTGACCTATTCTCTTGGTGCAACAGATATCAAGATATTCCACCACTAATAAGCTAAATCTCTCAAAAGAGACACAGCACATTTAACACACTCAGATGGTGTACAAGACAACTCATCAAAAAGTCGGATCGTATTCTCAAGCCAAGACTCAGCTTTCTCATGATCATCATCAAATGTAGCTCTAAACTCTTCGACCCCATACTTTCGAATTTTATTAACAGGCGGGTTGCATAAACGTACGGGTTTGAAGACTTGGCAGATGCCCATATGCCAGCCCATGTCAATAGCACACCTTGCTTCCCATATACACAGAAAAACTCAATTTTTAGGCTTTCTGAGCATTCTAAAGTCTATAAATACCAATTAGACAAAGATCTAAAAGAAAAATCAAAGAATATCGAAGAAAACACTCAAAGAACGCCATCGAAATCAACTTGGAAGTGGATCTCCCTCAAGATCAAATATTTCTATTTAATTTCTTTTGAAGTTTTATTGAGTTTCTTTATGTCTTGTGGTTATCCTAACTTTGAGATGTTTCTATTCAAGATTATAAACTAAATTCCTTAGATACATAGGGAGGATGAAACCTATGATGAATCTTATTATTTAATGTATATTTTTACGCGATACATACTTGATTCTTGTTCTCAATTATGTATGCTTATTTTGTTTTTTAATATTTTTGAGATATTAATTCATGTTTACTATGCTTATTTTAGTGGAACAAAAGTCCCTATTTAATAGTACATCTAGCATAATTGAGTAGAGTTGCATGCAATCCTAGAAATAGGATGGCATAAATCTACCGGATTATAGTCAAATCTAATAGGGGAATCCATAGATCGGGTTAATGCAAGAAAAAGGGTTTTAATTCAAAAGAGATTACAATTAATCGACCTAGAGTCAGTTGTTCTTACTCTCGAAAGAGATATTAACATAATTTTGAGATTTCTATGGATCATAATTTAGGGATTTCTACGGATCAATACACAAGTGAATAAATCGTTTAATTCATATTCAGAATAATAAGTGAAGTCTAGGAGAATTCTTTCCTGGGTATTGTCTTTCTCATTTGTTATCTTCGATTATTTTCTTATTTCATTCTCTGTTGTGTTCTTAGTTAAATTAGATAAGTAAATTTAGATTAAAAACAATCACTCCAATTTGTCATCTAAATAATAGAAAAGGGTAATTACTTGTACTTTTAGTCCTCATGGATATGATATTCCCTACTCACCATAACTATACTATTGTTCGACAGGTGCGCTTGCCTTAGTCGTATTTATAGTTAGTTTAGTGACCATCAAGGTTCATCAAGAAGAGTTTTCTGTCTCAAAATTTGTACTAAGAATTGATAAATAGGTTTAGCTTTCTAGCTCTGGCTTTATACCAAAAAATGTCTTAGGTCATCCCTAGGTATGTCAATATTCACAAATTTAATCAATCAAGTAATCACAAATTTAACTAATTATCATTCATACTAGCATGCTCGTTTCCTTATATTTTCTATGTCATTTGGTATTTTCAATTACTTAATGCTTATTTATAGTGAAATATATAGAACTTATTAGGATAAAAATTAAAAATTGAAAATCATTCACTATTATGCCAAATTTACAATAAACACATATACATCTCCTGACCAATCACTTGTATTTCTAAAAACTCAAGCACACTTTGACAAGAAGAATAAAAGAAAAAGCATAAAAATCAAGAACAAAATTTCCTATTTTACCCCCCACACTTTATATAGCACATTGTTGTAATCTAATGGTGGGTGCTTCCCTCCTTGTTTATTGAAGGCTCGTAAATGTCGTGCTTCCTTCATGTGGGGCTTCTAACATCCTGCCCGGTGAAGCCCTAGTACACGAGTGTTATTTTAGAAGTGAGAATTTTGGAATGAGTTTTGAAATAAGTAAAATAATGGATTCATTTAAGAAACAAAAGTTCACGAGTACGCCCTTGGGCTAAGTCTTGAAATTTTGAAATATAGCCCATAGGAATAAGGCTTAAAAGGATAGTTTTAAGTGTCCATTGTTAGGATTAAATTAAGTAATATGTTACTATTTGTGTACGCAAATGATGCTCTAACCTGGAAAATTCTAAAGGAGCGAAGCCTATGGCTAACCTTAGGGAAAATTAAGTATGATGAATTAAGAATAGTGGTAAGGGTATAGGTATGTAAATAAGGCACCTAGTTATAAAGATGTTCAATAAGCTAAGTAGTGTTCACCCAAAAATGTCCATCTTGGCATATAGAATACGGGAACCAAGAATGTTCTGCTTATATGGCTCATTATAGTAGGAATGGTTAAGGAACTACAATGAGGAATGTTTGACTGAGTAGTAATTATAACAGGCCGTTTTTCAACGGTGTTGAAAACAATGGTTTTGGGGCGATAAATTCGACGAGTAAGTTTGTAAATATTATTATTTAATAATTAAGAGTCAAATATGGTTTTAGAAAGGTTTTTAATATGGTAATTTATGTTATATGAATGATTAATTAGATTTAAGTGGTAAGACCCTAAAGTCAAGTGATTTTAGAAAATGAGTTATGGGGACATCGTTTCTATAACATGAGCCGTAAATATTTTTATAAATATTTATGGAGTGTTATTAAGTTTTAATTAGAGTTTGGTTAAGAAATTCCAATGTTTAGATAGTTGATTAATTTAAAAGGACCAAATTGTAAGAGTTGCAAAAGTAAGTTTTTATTAGTAATAGGTATTTAATAGTTAAGGAAATAAAAATTTATGGAGTTAATTGGTAAATATTCCATGTGCTTGTGTATAGTGGGCAGTTACGGGTGTTGAATGTGAAAATTGAATGCATAATTAATGGTAATTTGGTAATTAACTAATTAATGTGAAAATTAAATAAAACAATTAAGACAATCATCTTTCTCTTTGATGGTTTGCAGAATTTGAGAATGAAAGAAGCCACGGATGCGGGTTTGATCATTCAGTCTTCTTTTGAAGCATGCATGGTATGCTTTTTAAGTTTATTTCTAGTAAATTTTATGTTTTTGAAATCGTTGCAACTAGGTCCAGCTAGCCCATACCTTCGATTTTGAAACTATTAAAGATTTTGAATGTTGCCATTGATCAATTTTTGTGATTTTAGATGTTAAATGGTGAATTTGAAGTATTAGTTGTTATTTATAATTATTTTGTTAAGTGATTTTTTATGAATTTAACGATTAGGGATTAAATTGTTAAAATAGTAAAAATACAAGGAATTGATGTGAAATTATTGCAGATATAATGCCCCCATACCCAATACCATCGCTGGAGTCGAGCACGAGGTGTTAACGGACTTAATTTACTAATTAAACAGCTCAAACAGTTTATTTTTAAAATTTCTAGACAAGTTGGCTAACTGCGTCACAGTCGCTTAAAAATTCATATCTTGAGTTCCAAAACTCGAAATTAAGATCCGTAAATTTTTCCTGAAAATAGACTCATATATCTATCTACTAATTTTTCTTATAGAATTTTTTGTCACGCCAATTAGTACAGTTTATTAGTTAAAGCCTCCCCTATTTCAGGGTTTGGCTACTCTGACCCCTGTGCACTACAAATCAAATTTTTTTCTGTACGGAAATCCAATGACTAATCCGTTTATTTCAATTAAAAATAGACTCAATAAGGAATCCATACATATAAATTATGAGTCCTAATTATGTTTACACAAATTATGGTTAATTTATAAAATCAGAAAAGGGAATCCAGAAATTTCTCTGACCCTATTTCACTAAAACGTAAATATCTCATAAAATACAACTCGTTTACCTATTTTCTTTCGTCCACATGAAAATAGATTCATTAAGATTAAATTCCATATTTTATTCATCATCTAATTCTATCTCTTTTAGTTTTAGTAATTTTTCAAACTCACATCAATGCTGCTGTGTGATTCTGTTTTATAGCCAATTTCACCATTTTATGGATTTCCATACATTAGTTAGCTCATAAAGCATACGTGTTATCAAATATAATCTCGATTAGCCACTCCAATAGCTAATCATTCTCAAACATTTCCATGCCATCCATGAGCTTTATCATAAGATTATATACACAAGAGGATTATAATGCTATACATGCCATATTCCCAAAATATGCAAGCCACCATACTGAGATGGTCCGTTGATAGTGTGAGTGTGCCTCCGACCGTCCTGATCTCCAAACCGGCTTGTAAAACTATAAGGAATGGAAGGGAAGGAGTAAGCATAAATGCTTAGTAAGTTCACATGCAAATAACAAATAACTTAACAAAGCAACCATACCAACCAACATTAGCATAATATCACCAAAACATATATCACATTTCTATTCATCATTCATCGTCTTACTACATTATTGTTGTCGTATCAAGTCTCAGCCCGAGGGTTAAGTACATACCTATCCAAAGTGCCCATTCCACAACACTTACCAATACGTCAATTGCATATTGAGTATTCTTCCATTTCACTAGAATTTTACCCGTTGAACACATCAGAATATAACTCGGATACATGGAAAGTTTGCACATAGTGCCACATATGTAGCCAAGCAACCATGTAACCCACCCATAAGCGAACCCGGACTCAACTCAACGAGCTCGGGCATTCGTATCCATAAGTGAACTCGGACTCAACTCAACGAGCTCAGATGCCTAGTTACATCTCACAAATTCGGACTCAACTCAACGAGTTCGGACATTCGCATCCATAAGTGAACTCGGACTCAACTCAACGAGTTCGGATGCCCAAATATCCTAATATATTCCTAAGGTTCAACGGGAATTTCCTCATTCGTACTCCTTTACCATTCTCCTTGGAATACCCATGACGATACTTCGATAGTCTTTCACATTTTTCACATAATTCATAAAATTTTTGCATGTTGTCCAACAATGACCACAAAGCATAGAATTGCATGATAACAATCATAATATCGTATAAATAGCATTAAATGATTTAAAATAATGGTTATATTACAATATTTACATTTGAACTTACCTCGTATGCGAAAATGGTCATTTTTACCATTTTGTCCACAACTTGGTATTTTGCCGATTTTAGCCCGAATTTTGATTTTCCTTGCTCTATCATTTCAAATATAACCTAATTAGGACTCATCTTATTCAAATCAACCCAAAATCATATTTTAGAAAAATTAAAATTTTGCCCTTAAACTTTCACATATTTACACTTTTGCCCCAAATCTCGTAAATTAAACTTCATCCTATTTTCTTATGTTTTATGATATGCTGATCATTTTTCCCTTCTACAGCAACATCCAATTCTCACTCTAACATGTACTTATGAACATTAGGTATTTTTACCGATTATGTCATTTTAGTCGTTTTTACGTAAAATCACTTAGCAAAAGTTGTTTAACACAATCTCAACAGGCAACTTTTTATTAGATACTAAATTCATGCAAATATAGGAATGAATGGACCCGGGATCAATCAATGCAATAACAATAGTATCATAAAGAGAAAATGTACCAGTAATGACATCGGGAGATGATGCATCTTCTCGGGCACGTATAGCATAATCTCTAGCAGGTGCTATAGCTTCTGATCTTGCCATTGAATTTTTCATCGCAGTTTTACTGCTAGTCCCACCTCCAGTATTTCTCGGTGGTCTACCTCTACTAGCGGTGGTATTCTGTCTAGCACTCTGAAATCTTTCTTCTTTAACTTTCTCTGGACAATCTCTAATAAAATGCTCGCGAGAACCGCACATGAAACAAGCTCACTCGGTTCCCCAACACTCACCATAATGTTGCCTGCCACACTGCTGACACTCTGGCTTTCTAGGTCACACATTACCCACACTTGCCACCGAAGTAGCTTGAGCTTTAGACCCCGAATATGCTCTACCACGATCTCTGTGTGAATCCCCAGTTGAAACTATCATTCGAGGGTTTGTCTCTTTGGACCTCTTTGATTGAGATTGAAATGGCTTGCTTATCGGCTTTTTTCTGGCATCTCGAGCCTCAATAGCAGCTTTTCTTCTTTCTTTGTTCAATTCTTCGGCTTTAAGAGCTCGATCAACCAATACTACAAATTCTTTCAACTCCAAAATTCCTACAAGCACTTTAATGTCCTCATTGAGCCCATCTTCAAACCTTCTGCACATAATGGCCTCGGTGGACACACATTCCTGGGCATACTTGCTGAGTCTCACAAATTCGCGTTCATACTCTGCCACAGACATCTTGCCCTGTTTCAATTCAAGGAACTCCTTCCGTTTTTGATCAATAAATCGCTGACTTATATATTTCTTTCTAAATTCTTCCTGGAAGAAATCCCAAGTAACTCTTTCTTTTGGCACCACTGCTACCAAAGTCTTCCACCAGTGCTAGGCCGAATCTCTCAAAAGTGATACAGCACACTTTAAGCACTCCTCAGGTGTACATGAGAGCTCATCAAATACACGGGTAGAATTTTCAAGCCGGAATTCCGCTTTCTCAAGATCATCATCTACCTTTGCTCTAAACTCTTCGGCCCCTTATTTTCGAATCTTGTCAACCGGAGGCTTGTTCATTCTTACCAAATCTATGCCTTGAGCAACTACAGGAATCGCCTGAGGTATAGGAGGGGGTGAAGGAGGTTGAGTATTTGGGTTTGCTCGAATAAATTCATTATACCAATTGTTCATCATTTGGAGAAAGGCATCCCGAGCCTCATCTCCCTGTCTCAATGTCTCAGGTCTACTTTCCACAGGCGCGGTCCCTTGTGCGGGAGCCAGCGCATTACTAGCAGCATCATCAGCCACAGTTCATTCAGGATCCATTACTATATTAAAATAAAACACAGTTTAGAATAATCAGGAGTCACCACACTATCACAATATTTTTATGGCATGTATAACTATACTTTTACACACACTTTATTAGTCCGAGAACCGACTAAACCATAGCTCTGATATCACTAAATGTAACACCCCTTACCCGTATCCGTCACCGGAACAGGGTACGAGGTATTAACAAATTATAGTATATACTATTAAACAAAACCCAACAAAAATATGGCGTGCAATTTGATCATTATGACATATACCATTAACAATACAAACCAACTTCAAAGGCTTCGTACAAAATGATTAGTTTGATACTATAAGTAATAATTTAAACCTAGACAATTATGACACGTAACAAAATAACTAAGTCTGCTATACATGCCATATTTCAAAATGTTGAGTTCAGATACCAAGAGTATTGATAGTGCGGGCGGATCTTCTACGATCTCTGACTCTTGTGCTAGCTGGACGACACTATAAGACAAAGGAGAGAAAAGAAAGTAAGCTTATAGCTTAGTAAGTAAGTATATAAATAACAAATAAGAAATCTAATATGTTTACAACATAACTCAATTATATCATATTTTTAATTTTATTGTTTACTCTAATTTGATCAAGCTGTCCTTCCTGTGTCATAATCACTAAATAAATCATAACTCGAGTTACAAAACTTGAAATTCAAATCCGTAAAATTTCCCTGAATCTAGACTCATAAAAATTCTTACTAATTTTTTTCTAGAATTTTTGGTTAAGCTAATTAGTACAGTTTATTAGTTAAAGTTTCCCCTATTACACAGCTCAACTGATCTGACATCTGTTCATTACGAATTGAATTTCTCTCAGTACACAATTCAAATAACCATGAAACCTGTTTCATTTAAAACTAGACTCAATAAGGAATTTATGATTATAAACTATATTTCTTAATTTTTTTTTAAAATTTTTAATGATTTTTCAAAGTTGAAACAGGGGATTACAGAGTCATCCTGAGCAAGTCTCACACAATTGTAAATATCTCAAAATATAGAATTCCTTTGCTTGCTATGTTTCTTTTATATGAAAATAGACTCATTAAGCTTTAATTTCACATCTCATTAACCCTCTAATTAAATTCCTTCTATTTTTGGTGAATTTTCAAAATCACGTCACTGCTACAAAATAGTTTTAATGCTAATTTCATTCTTTCACACATTCTTTATACTAACCTCATTTTAACTTACATATATATATACTACAAATCATTTTCATCACATTTCATATATCTCAAGTGTAGATCTATGACTACAATGTCACCATAAAACCATCCCGTTGAACAATTCGGAATAATCCTCGATACTTGATAGTTTCAGCACACAACCCCACCATCATATCTCATTTAATTCGGCTCTCTTCTACACATGGTGAACACTTAGTACCACTCATGCGACCTGGCCGATTTATCTCGTAGCTCTCTTGTCTACATGGTGTCATTCACTTGGAATCACTCATGCGACCTAGCTACATTTATCTCTCACGTAGCTCTCTTGTCTACATGGGATACATCCCGTATCACACATGTGACCTAGCTACTATATAGTATCTCATAGCCTTCTTGTACACATGATGTGCACTCGGCACCATACATGTGACCTAGCTACGCTCCCTCTATTTTATTCGATTTTTCCGAATGTTCAACCGGGATCTCTCTCTCTATTATTTATTTCCATTCTTTCAATAGTCAATTTATACTTCAACATCAGCTAATATATATAATAGGCTGAAATATAAAAATGTAAATGAAATTAATGTATTATTTACATACAAACTTACCTCGGTGCAAAATATGGGAATTTTGCAATTTAGTCCAAAACTTTCTCCTTTCCCCGTTCGAGGTCGATTCCACGCCTTTCTTGATCTATAACAACATAATTAGCTCATTTAACACTCAAACTATTTATTTTAATCCAAAAATCACATTATACAAAAATTACATTTTTGCCCCTAACTTTTACAGAATTATGATTTTGCCCCAAGGTTCGGAAATTTAATTTCAGTCCTTATTCTTATGTTTAATGACCTACTGATCATTTTTCTCTTCTATGGAAACATCAAATTCTCACTCTAACACATAGTTATGAACAATAGGTATTTTTATTGATTATGCCGTTTTGCTCGTTTTCGTTAAAAATCGCTTAGAAAAGATCGTTCCCCTAACTTCAAACATTCATATTCTACCATCAAACAACAAAATACATGCCTATCATTCATGGATAAAATTTTAACATAAACCCTAATTCAAACTAATGGTAGAAATAAGTAAACCGAGCTACGAGGATTTCAAAAATGTGAAGAACATTAAAAACGGGGCTTGAATTCACTTACTATGAAGCTTGAAAGTTGAAGAAACCCTAGCTATGGAGGAGAGAAATTTTCGGCAGCAACTAATGAAGATGATAACCAATTTTGTGTTATTTTTCCCATTTTATTTCATTTAATATACAAATTACCAAAATGCCCTTACTACTAAACTTTCAAAAAAATTCCCTCCATGTCCAATTTTTGTCCATAACTTAAGAATGGGTCAAATTGCTCTTTAATACCTCCTAATTAATATCCCAAAGCAATTTCATACTAAAACTTCTAAAACACGAGTTTTACAATTTATTCGATTTAGTCCCTATTCTCAACTTAAGTGCGAAATGCACAGAATTTCATCACGAAATTTTCATGAAATCATGAAATCATATCATAAACCCCAAAATAATTATAAAACGATTATTTCTATCTCAGATTTGTGGTCACGAAACCACTATTCCGATTAGGCCCTAATTCGGGTTGTCACATTTTCCTTCCTCCTTTCTAGTGGAAGAACACTTTTCCCTGTCCATTAATATTTTTTTTTCATCCTTTGGCCGATTCTTCTCTCTCTCTATTCTTTCATTTTTTCCAAGTTTCCTTATCTTGCATTGCCAAATCTTTTCATCTCCTCCTTATTGTTGTGTTCCTCTCAATTCTTGGGTGCTTGGCTTGCGTCTTAGGTGTAGGTCGATTGCTTCCTTCTTCCATCTCGGTTTTGAAGTTTTGATAGGTTGCTATGTATTTGTTCCAAAGCAATTTGTTTGAGCATTATTGGTTAATAGAATTCGGTTGTAATGCAGTTAATTGCCAAGGAGCGTGTAATCAACCTTTTTCAGCGGTTTAAGTGGGCTGAGCCACAATCGTTCTATTAAGGCAAGTGGCAATCTACCTTTTGGATATGTAACATAAGAGGGATCATTTTAACCCTTTCGTGAAGGGACTAATGGTGTGTTATGTTTGAATATAGGTTGGTGTGCTTAAGAGTGGTGTGCGTACATTTGCAAACAAGGTGTGTACAGTCGTAAATCCAACTATAGGAATCGACAAAAGCTGGAAAGAGTGAATGTTAACGTCACACGAGTGTGTTCGTGGCCGTGTAGGTAGGCTATGTGGTTAAACATTCGCGTATTGTCGACATGGCCGTCCATGAGCGATTTCATGGGTTGAGGTCGTATTGGGCTGAATTGGGCTGTGTGGGCCACACGGGCGTTGTGGGCCCCATACGGGTAAACCACACAGACGAGTAGAAATTATTGGGCCAGGCTATGTAATACAAACGGCCAAGGCCATTATGGGCCGTGTGGGCCCATATGGGCCCGCAATATGGGTTGTGGGGCCATTTTTATTGTTTGACTATTAAGGTTGCACGGGTCGCCCAATACGACTGTGGACCTACTGTTGGGTCGGTAAGTGTACCTGGACCCTCAGTTGATAAAATGACTATTATGCCCCTATGTGATAAATGAGTGTTATGCCCTTATGAGATGTACAATTATAATTGAGCATGCTATTTTAAACATATTGAATACGTGTATGATATTATGACATAATGCATGATATGTTGCATGGGGATGGGTTTATTTTGATTGGAGGAAGTGTACTATACTGGCAGTTCTGCTGCAAACACTATTTAGTGCCGCAACCGGTATTACTTGGAGTGTAGAGATGGGTGGGTTGATTATATCTCCACATGGAGTGTAGGGTTGGATGGAGATGGAGTGTAGAGGCTGGCTGGGTAGGGTCTCTTGATTGCATATCTGTACTGTACTGTCATTGAGATAGGCTCTGGCCCAAACTGATACTGATACTATAATGGGCTAAGGCCCTAACTGAGATTGAACCATTACTGAAATGGGCTTAGGCCCAGACTGTATATGCTTATTGTTTGGTTATTTGATATGGGCCCACAACCGTGGTAATCCCCAGTCTTAGACGGATCGATGCTATGAAGGACCCAAAGGTGGCCACACAACCGCACATACTTAAATTTTAAGTTATTTTATTTCGGGTATTTTATTTGTAATAAGGCCTCTTTGGATTTTATTTTTAATTTGGGATTTTTATTCACTTTGACTTATAACTACTAGTAGTAGAGAAAGACGTGGGTTTTCAAAAAGATAAATGCTTTTCAAAAATACCACGAATACACCACTTGTTTTAAGAGCTTCCGTAAGAATTAACGTTTTAAACATTAATGACGTGTTAACATGATTATCTTCTTGCCAAACGATTTACATTTTGAAAATAAATGATACATCCTAAAATCTACCTTAAGATCACAAAAAGCTAAGTATATAATGGGCTTTTTAATGTTATCTCGCTTTACGAAAAATACTTCAATGTGACATTGCCACATTTGGCCATAACATCCAGGTCGGGCTTAGGGTGTTACAGTTTATTGTGTAGTTGATTCTAAAAGAGTTATTCTTAAATGCAATAGATTGTAGCTATGGTTAATGTTATGTTTATGCCTTCTATGTTATGCAAATGAAATGGGAGAGAATAGGTAATGAAATGATAAGTTCATAGTTGATATGTATTGTGATGAAAAGAAATGATTGTTGAGATAAATGACTTACTTGTATGGATGAAATTTACCTGTTCTATATAAGTGTTTACTTATGTCATGAATAAATACACTAGTTCATCAGTTAGTAATGTAATTAAGTTTATGCTAAGTAAAAGGAATGGTAAGTAAGTAGATGAAATGGTTCATCATTTTAAGGAAAGGTTGATAATTATGTAAGTCAACCTATGAGACCTTCTTATGTTATTAATGAAAGGTGTATGTAATGTTTATAAATATACTCAATTGTGAGTTGAGTGGTGTTCAATAGGTTTATACTAAGTTTAAAGTATAGGTGTTGAATCATGTTTAATCTATGTATGACAGTATTGAAGTGATAATTTATGTTTCAAGTTTATACGACTTACTAAGCATTCATTGCTTACGTAGTCATCTTCCTCTTACTTTGCAGATTATCGAAAGCTCGATCGACTTGGAAAGTCATCAGAGATCTATCACACTATCCAACGATTATATTGGTAGATTCTGATGTCTAGATCAAGGTTATAATGGCATGTATAGGTGGATTTCTGTATAAATGATCTAGTTATTGTTTTGGTATGTATAAGTGCCATTATAGTTAATGTATCTATGGTATCTTGATGGTTGGTGTTAATATGGTTAAGTTTATGCATGGTTTTATGACCAAAGAGGTAAGTTTGACATATTTATAATATAGTTAATTATGGTATAACTTGGTATGGAATTAAGCTAAATATATATGGATGAGTTATGGTCAAATATGTATAAGTTTAGGTATATGTGTGTTTGAGATGCATGAGAACAATAGTTCAAATAGTAAGTTATATTAACAAGGTATAAGTTAAGTATGGTATGTTTTAAAATGGTAGCAAGGTGACCAATTATGCATATGTGTAGTTAAGTTAAGTGTTTGCTTTTGAGGTGCCATATATGGCATATTGGTTGAATGAAATTTGGTCATTTGAATTGGTCATATTATGTATGTTTGGTATGTTTTGATACCTTGGTCATATGTGCAAATGGCTTGTAAGGGTGCTTAAATTGGATGAAATAAATGACTCGAATTTATCCTATTTCTAGTCCACACAGCTTAAGACATGGGCATGTGTCTCAGTTGTGTGTGACACGCAGCCATGTGACACGACTGTGTGCCCCCTGTAGGTATTAATGGTTGTATTTCAAAGGTTACATGACATGGCACACGGGCATGTGGCTTGATCGTGTGATCCAAGTCAGAGAGTTACATGGCCACAAACATGGGTTGGGACACTGCCGTGTGTCCCTATTTCAAATGTTACAAGGCCTGAGACACGACCGTGTGTCTCAGCCGTGTGAGTTACATGGTCTGGCCACATAGTCATGTGACCCTTATAGTGTGAATTTCTCCAACTTTTTCCTTATGGTTTCATATGTTCTCGATTTAGTTCTGAGTCATTTCTATAGTGTTTCTAAGGCCTCGAAGGCTTGAATAAGGGATGATATGCATGTGTTTGAATGAATTATGCTAAGGTTTATCTAATATTTGGAAATGAATGTTTTAAATTACGATTTTATAATAATGCTCTGTAACCCTATTTTGGTGATGGATATAGGTTAGCGGTGTTAAATAATAGTCACCCAAGTCCATTTTTGGCATACTGTAACACCACAAACTTGGCTTAGAAGTTAGGCCCGAATCTGACGTGTCACATTGAAGTGTTTTTCGAAAATGATGTTTTCATTGAAAATCTTCTTATTTGAAAACTTGAGTAAAATCCCAGTTACTTTAGTTTATTTTATAAAGTGGTACATTGAAAAGTTATTAATTCTATTCTTGAAATTTCTTTTAAGTTGCAGAAGATAATTTTAAAAGTAACTGACTTATGAAAACGTGATGTTAAAAACTTAGTTGCGAAACTATTTCTAGAATGTTACGGAAACGTAGTGTTGTTTAAAAATAGTTATAAATCAAAGTAAATAAGACCCAAAGTTAAAATCCAAAAACTTTAAGAGGCCTTATTACAAAATTTGAAAACCCTAAATGGAATCTAAAACATAAAGGAAGTCGTGTGGCCATCTCCGAGTCCCTCACACCATCGATCTCCTAATGTTGGGGATTACCTGCACAGTTAATAAACGGGGTGAGTTTATGAAAACACAGTATGTAATCTCCTTACTAGTGTAGTAGTTAGTATACAAAAATAGAAACTGGAACAATCTGGGCCAAAGCCCTTTTAACGGTAACAGTACAGTCCAATTTAGAGCATACGTGGGCCGAAGTCCACTACAATATCGTTTGGGTCACAGCCCATAACAGAATCAATTGGGCTTGGCCCAAACTAATAACAGAACAAGTGGGCCTAAGCCCAATACTGTGATAGATCTCATAAACAAATATGCAACAGTATGAGGATGCATCCCACCCCAATCCAGCCAACACACCACCCGTACCAACCCTACACTTACGTGGGGATAAAATCGGCCCACCCAACCAGCACACCAATGTTAGCACCGGTTACGGCATAACCAAAATCACAGCAATGCTGCTAGTATATATGCGGCTCTAAGCCTTCAGTACTGGTATTATAATTGGCACAAAGCCATCGGTAACCGTATTATGTTTGGCACATAGCCATCAGTGACGGTAATATAATCGACACACAGCCTTGGATAAATATAATCAACACAGAGTCATCAATAAGTATGTTAGGCACATAGCCACAGGTAAATACGTTTGGCACAAAGCCATAGTGAAGATGGCACAGAGCTATTTTTATGTTGGCACAGAGCCATAATCAGATTACGCGGCTTTAAGCCGGTCGTTGGTCCACAGTCGTCTTGTGTGACCCGTACGTCCTTAACAGATCAATACTAGATCCACAATCATCTCGTGTGACCCGTGCGACCCTATCAGAACAAAACTTCCTCCATATCAATGTCCTAACGCCATGCAATATGTCGTGTATGTCATCCTCAATCATCACACGTTTATGCAGAATGGCCATACTCAGTAACAATCATTTAAACATATATTAAAAGCATATCAGTCATACAACCACAGTCATACATTCACAGTCAAAGCAGTCATAGCCCAAGTCAGTCATTTACCCACAAGGGCAAAATAGTCATTTTACTATTTAGGGGAAAATGGTTATTTTACCCTACAAGGGTATTTAATCCTACCTTACAGGGGTATTTCGATAATCCTACCCTACAAGGGTATTTCGTTAATTCTACCCTACAAGGGTATTTCAGTAATTTCAAAAGTCGGGGTATTTCGGTAATTTCACAAATTGGGGGTCTTAACGACCCAATTGAGGGTCCATTGTCGCCTCAAGTGACCTAAGTGTAACAGCCTAATTTGGACCCTAATCGGAATGGTGGCTTGAGGACCACGAATCTGAGTCAAAAAAATATTTAAAAATTATTTTCTGTGTTTATTTTGTGTGAATTTATATCTGTGAAATTTTCGTGACTTAATTTTGTCGTTTAGGCACCTAACTAAATAAAAGGACTTAATCGCATAAAATGAAAATTTGGTGGTTATTTCTAAAAGGGACCTATTTTAATGGCTTTTTAAATGAGAACCTTTACGTGGTAAATAGCCCACTTTCATGTTAGTGGGACGGTAATGGCCATAGTTAAAATGGTTTTGTAGTTTAATAAATAAGGTTAAAATAGGAAATGAAATAAAATGTTATAATATATCATATAATAACATAAAAAGAAAGTCATATTCATCATTTTTATTTCCTAATTGCTGAAACAAAAGGGAAGAACAACAAGCTAGGGTTCGACCATCTATGCTAGGGTTCGACCATCTATTTAGCTCAATCAAGGTTCGTTTTTTGATCAGTTTTTGATAATTTCTACGTTTTTTGAGATCGTTGCTTCGAGTACTACAAAACCCATGCTTGAATTTTTGATTTTGATGAATATTTTGAGTTGTGCCATTGTTGATAGCTTGTGATTTTTGTTGTTTGATGATGAAAAATGAAAGATATGTTTTTGATTAGCATGTTTTGTATTGGTGTTTTTGATGATTTTGAGTAATTAGGACTTAATTGCAAAAATAATAATTTGAGGGATTAAAATGTGAAATTAATGAAATATATGGACTTGTATGGTAATGGGTAAAATTTGGCCTAACATGGGCACTTTGAAATTTTGTGTATTTTGTGTTTTGTGCAATAGGGATTAAATTGTAAAAATTGTAAATGTCAAGGTTAAAATGTTAATTTTCCCATTTATGTGTTTTTAGATTAAATTGAATGAAAATATGTTTGAATGAGCTTAATTTACATATGTTCAGATCAAGAACTAAAGAAATCAGATTTGGACCGGGGAAAATCGAAAGTTGTCGACTAGTCGATCCGTACCGGCTTTTCGTTGTCCGAGGTAAGTTTATAAGCAAATAGACGTGTTTATTTGGTAATTAAATGCTATATTTATATGCTGTTATGAAATGTTAGAATTTAAATATGCTATGGCCGAAAATGATTAAATTTGACTGAGTTACGACGTCTGAAAGCCCCATATGAACCTTAGGAATAGTTAGGATACATATGTCATGACATAGGATTCCGATATATATGTGTGCGGGTAAGACCATGGCATCGATTTGTGGTTCCGATATGTGTTTACGAGTAAGACCCTATCTGGAACAGTGGCATCGATATGTGGCTACATGTATGACCATGTCTGGGACGTTGGCATTGTACGATTTATGTGATTATCGGAGTGTCCTATCTAATTCCAAATGGTTCATCGGGCAATGATAAGCTATGTTTGAATATGTCAAATGAGCTATGTATAGGTATGGATTAATTTGTTACCAAGTCAAAGTAAGGTAAGTAAGTAATTAATGGTTGATACAAATGACTTATTAAATAAATATGGAAGATGAAATCATATGATAGTAATCGAAGTTGATAAGGAAATATATATGTATTGTGTTTGTCTTCGAAATGATATCTGATATGCTTATTGATGTAACTAAGTGTATTCGGCCATTTGGTTAATGTGTACGTAATGATATATTATGATGCTTGAGTAGTAATTATGAGTATATGTGTATTCGATTGATTATTGATATCTTGGCTTTGTAAATAAAATATGAATTACTTATGCTGGTTATATAGGCTTTCAGCCAAGGTGAGAATTTTGTATAAAAATAAAATATCATGAATGAATTTGGTAGGTTGAGACTAAGCATACTCATATTAGTATAATTCGACTAAATTTATTATGACATAGTTATATTATTAGATTGTTTATTTGCTGATGGCTTATTAAGCTTATTAAGCTATAATAGCTTATTGTGTGTATATTTGTTTCTATTTTATGGATTTTGGATTTAAGTTACAAGCTCGAGGATAGTCATCAAAGTCCATCACACTATTTGCTGTTTTGGTATTTAAATAGTTGAACTTGAACTATGGCATGTATAGGCTGGATTTTATTTTGAAATATTAGATTTTTGGGTCGTGTATAATTTAGCCATGTGAAAATGGCTTAAGTGTTATGCTTGAGTTTGGTTTGGCTAGACTATGGTTGGAGCTCGTTTCAATTATTTTGCTATATGCCATGGGTTGGAAGTAATTATGTTATGCGTTTTGAGTATTGAATTTAATTATAAATCTTGGATGTGGTATGAAGGCGATTAGCTTGGATGTGTATAATACTAAGATAAAGTATGCATGTGGATGTTGTTTATTATATTTTGTTTTAATCTAATATATTTTCAGTAATAAAGATTTATGAAATTGGTTTGATAATTCGGTAATGGAATCCTTGGATAGATGTGTGAATTAAATATATAATTTGGTTTTTCATGGCATTAAATAAGGAAAAATATTCCATGATTGTTTTTGTCATTTACTTGGTATGAAATTAATTAATAAAGTGTGGCTTTGGTGCCTAGGGTGAATGTGCATTAGTATTAAACCTTAAGGTGTATTCGGCTATGTTATATTGAATTTAAATTGTATATGTAGTTGTTTGCTAAAATGTGAAATAAGTTTCAATTAGTTATATTATGAGCTTATACTGGAGTTGGTAATTGTGTCCAATAGTGGTTTAGTTTTAAAAATGTTGTAATGAGTTTGTCCTTTATGTAACATGTTACATCCCTTATATATTAGTTATTTACTTAGCCTCAAGTATGATTTGCTAATAAGCTCTATTCGAAAATGCCAGGAGTTTTTATTTATGCATGTATATTTATATATGTTTGAATGGATTCATTAAATTTTATTAATGTACCAAAACATGAATCACATATAAATTTACAGTATGTGCTGCATGTAGGAATAAAGAGGCTAATAATGAAATTTATTTTCCATTAATATATAACATATGCAAGTGCATGGCTTATTTAAGAACATGTTTAATACTCAACAATAAAGATATCGATGAGTCATATGTTCGGTATATGTATAAGCTATGCTGATGTACCAAAAGATATATTTTATTTATACTATGTGATGAATGATAAAATTTTTAGGTTCTGATGTATGAAATGATTATACCCACTGATGTGATATTAGGGTCGAGCTGTAATATATAAAATGCATAATTGTATGGTTTGTAATATAAACAGTAATGCCTTATAACTCTAATCCGGTGACGGATACGGGTTAGAGGTGTTACACTAAGAAACCTAAACAAACATAACGGTGCAAGTGGGCCTAAGGCCCATTACTCGGCCCAAGTGGGCCCACACGCTTGTATAGCCCATTTAGCCCAAATTTAGATACGATTAGGTATACACCATAGCTCGATTCATTAATAGACACTTACCGTAGATTTTATCCGTGTGTGCCTATGAGCCCATTGGGCCCACACGGCCCATTTTGGCCCATCGAGGCGCAAAACAACCTAAGTCATGTGCGCGACATGACAAGTTTATCTACTTCCCGCTTAACAGCAAAATTTACCCACGCGGGCACACGGGCCCATTGGGCCCATAGGCCTATTTAACCCAGAACTATTCACAGTTGTATGAAGGATGTAGCCCAGTCCAAAACTTACCACATAACATACATTTTATTCTTGTGGGCCCATATGGCCCAGTCTGGCCCAAAATGGCCTCTGTCATGTACGCGACATGACAAGCCCAACCATATTCCATTTAGTAGCTAATTTGACACAAGTGGGCCCACGAGCCGATTGGGCATATTCGGCCCATTACGTGGCCCAAGTGGCCCACTACGGCCTAAGCCCACGAATTCGCTCATGGTGGCCTTCCTCGTTGGATGCCCATGTTCCGTGAGCTCGGTTCACCACACGCGCGATCGCACTCTCATGTGGCGTCATACGCCTCATTTCTGTCTTTTCGGCATTTTGTCGATTTACAATCATAGCAGAGTAAACAACACACACATTTTCAGCTTTTCAGTTGATTATCAAAATAAGGCATACGGTTACACACCTCTTCGTGAAGTCGAGAGAACTGCTCACACCTAAAGCCTTGAGCAAAATGAGTGTGGCTAACTACACCTAGATTGGTAAAGCCGATCACACGTACCCTGACACTTAACTACACACATAAGAGATTAATAGATAGAACCTATTAAGAAATAGCCTAAAACCCATAAAGATAATACCTAAAGAACTAAGAGTAATCGGCCTATACCTAAACCAACAAGGTATCGGAATTACCTTAATCCAATATTGGAAGACCGAGTTTTGATGCTTCGAGAACATTCTGTGCCCTTCACTCCTTAGTAATACTTGGAATCCACGAACATACATAATGGAAGAAGGGGGTCACCATTCGACAATCACAGAGAATTAGGAGAAAGGGTATTCGGTTTAAAGAAGATAATAAAAGAAGCAAAGTTGACAGATCGCTTAACAGTATACTTACTGATTTGTCAGAACGCTTGTAGGTCGAATCATTTGATCATTAGAAAAGGGAAAAAAAAAGAATGAAGGCAGAGAAAGAGAGGTTGAATTCAGCTCATATTACGAAGAAGGAAACAAGGAGAAGAGAATAAAGAAAACCAATAGGAAGAAATCAGTTTAGGTAAAGGAATAAAAAGAAGAAGAAGTGCACGAAAAGAAAGAGAATTCGGCTAGGCAAGAATAAAGTAACGAGAGAAACAATATTGAGAACAAGGAGGAAAGGAAATCGTCACCTTATGACTTGGGTTTCGGCAAAGTGGCCAATAGAAATTTGAAGGTTACTAACTAGATAAGGAGAAAGACCCGAATGGTCAAAACGCAAAACACACAATAACAAGAATGACAAAACTCCAAAAGAAAAGCTACTGAAATAAAATGGAAAACTACTTAATGATCTATACTAATTCGGTACCCCAACACCCCCAAATTGCCAAAAAATGCACCATAATGGACCCTTATCCGAATTTGCCTAAACAAACTCCCCCAATAGGCTACACATAATTTGTGATATTTCTCTCACGCCTAAACTTTTATGCGTTCCCACACTCAAAGCCCATTCCTTCTAGGCCCAAATTTGGGGTGTTACATGTATAGAATGGGCGGAATCTAATATGGAAATAAGTAGACCAGGATTCCTAGTCAGATTATGAGAATAAGTGATACAAAAATGATGGATACGAAAAAGGATGTGTCACATCTCTTAAATCGGGTTAGTAGAAATTGGGTTAATGAACTGAGAGTAGTCATGATCAAATTTTTATTTAGATAATCTTTTGCTCATTTGATAAAAATAAATATAAGTTATAATGATTGGGTAGTGGTGGAGTTGTCCTTGATGATCTGTGTCACATCCCATATTTTTTCTATTAATTGAAAAATAGTGAAACTGCCATCTCCTATGTCTTAAATTAATTGCGCAAAAATAAATACAAGGAAGTGTTGTGGCTCAGTGGTAGGAAGCTCCTTAGCTATCTTTGAGGTCTCTAGTTTGAACCCCCATGTTCTCATTTTTTAATTAAATTTTTGTACACAATTGGCATGTGAATTCAAACCTTGTTATCCACCCTCTTGTTGCCATATATAGAGGATTCCTTTCCTCCATAGCAATTCAAACTTGCCTTATGGTGTAAGACACATCCCTCTTTTCACTCCTTATTTCACTCCCTTGCCAAAACCTCCTTTCTTACCATAAAATTGTGATACAATGAACCTGTTCATGGTTGACCAAGCAACACACACCCCATGTGCCGTCCACCACCCTCATTTGCACCCTAATCTCATTTTTTTTCATTTTCTTCATCTTCTTTTTCTCTCAGATCAAAATAGAACCACCACCACCACGTCCTTTTAATTTTTTTCTCCAACCACAATAATCGAGCCTTCCACCACTATCAAAGACCTCCTAACCATTGTAAATTCTGCCCCTTTTCATTCCTCCTCCCTTCCACCACCGTGACCGCTGCTGCGAATCATCGTGGGCCTCCTCCTCCACCTATTTTTCTTTTATGTTTCACTTTTCTACCAATTATAGTGATCAAAACATCATTCTTTTAATATTTTCTTACCAAAGTCAGACCACTACTCCTCCATAGCCAGACAACCACCGAGCCACCACCATTGGACCACCATCGCCATTGCCGTCGGTGACCAATTTTTTCATTTTGTTTCCTTTTGCCTTTGTTGATTCCTTAGTGACTAAAACTCATTTTTTATTCCTTTCACTTATTTTATTATTTATTTTAAATCACTAAAACATCGATCTCATTCCATTCTTGATCCTTCGATCATCTCGTATTAAATCAAGTGTAAGTAAGGTTGTTCGATTCGTAAATTCTTCATTTTATTATTGGTTTACCATAAGTACTAATGTTATTCAACTTTAAGGACCAAATGACACTGATCAAAGAGATGCTTAGTGTGATAACGAGGACAACTAATCCAAGTCTCAATTTAAGGGTAAGTTGTGACAGCCCTAAAGTGACCCTAGCCGGAAAGCGGTCTCGGGACCGCTAGACCGAGTCACCAAATTATTTGAATGTGATAATTATTGCCTAAAATATGTGAATATAAATGTGTGAAAGTTTTAAGCTTCGATTTAGTTAATTGCATGTGAATTTAGTTGATAGGACTTATGTGAGAAAATTTAGAAATGTGCTAGGCAAATGCAAGTGGCCTAATAGTGCAAGTAATCAAAGGGGTGGACTCGCATGTCAATTTCCCCCCATTTAAGTACTAGTGGCCGGCCATGACAAGGGATGATGGGCAAAACATGTCATGAAACATGTTGTGTTAATGGAAAAATAAAATAAGAAGCATGGGCAATAAATTAATAAGAAATTGAAGGAAGAAAACAAAGAAAAAAATGTGTTCATCATTCTCATGCATGACCGAAAAAAAAAAGAACAAAAAGTCTTTCTCATTTTGTTCTTCTTGGCCGATTGTGAAGAGGAAGTAGGGAGGGAGGCATTCGGTCATCCTAGGCTAATAGCAAGGTAAGAAGTTTATATTAGTTCATGAAATTTTGGTTAATCTTGAGTAAGATATCAAACTACTTTTGTAACCCATGTAGAAATTTTGATTTGTGTTATGGACTAGGGCTTTCGGCTATGGTATTTGACAATGGTGAATTTTGTTGTTCCATGTTAAATTTAGATGAGCAAAGATAGATGAGTGTTTGAACTATACAAATAATCATATGTGAGCAATGGGTGCTAAAGGGAAAGAAATCGGCTACCTTATTATGTACCAAGGCCGAATGTGTACTTGGTAAAACAGGGGTTGTTATTGAACATTAGGTCATGTCCCTAGTGAATGGATGAATTGGTAACCATTGTGTATGAAGATTTGCTTTACTATGTTTTTGTTAGCAAGATGAGAAACGAGTTAAGATGGTCTTGGTGTAATTGCCGAATGCATGTTTAAGGAATTGGTTAAGTACATTGTTATTAAATGCTTGCTGTTAAGCAGTTTTGAGTTGGTTATAAATTGGTTTTAGTGTTCGAGGAACATTGGTTTGGACACCTAGTGCCGAATGTGTTCAAACGCAACTTACCAAGTGCATAAATATGATAATGCTATGATGGTAGACTTAATTGGAATTTGGCATTGTAAGTGATGCTTTGGGCTCTTGTGTTGGTTATGGACAAAATGTATGTTATGAGGAACTAAATGATGTATATGAATTCGAAAATGCAAGGTATTAAGCTAGTCCTATTATTCGGTGGTGCATGAGTAGAGCACATGTATAATGCTTGAATAACTAGTCAATAAAATTATTCGCACCTAATTGTATAATATGAATGTATTTAATCGAATAGTTAAATTGATAAATTATTAAATAAGCTCTATCTGTTTGAATTAAGCTCAAGAGCTTAGAGGACCAAAGTTGGATAAGGGGAAGGAAAAAGTGATCGAATAACCGTCGAAACCGTTCGACAACATCCGAGGTATGTCTTCGAGTAATGACCCTACTGGAATTATATTGAAATGATTAGTCATACTATGACGGATAGTCGAATGTGCATAGAGACTATGTTGTAAAGGCAATTGAAATCATGCTCTTTGTGTGTGGCTATTGAGCCGAAATTGGAAAGGTTTAATAAATGTTTTGTGTTTGAGCCTTAGTAACGAAAATGAAATATGGATGTGTCATGATTATTGATATATGTGTGCATGAGCATTTGAATGATATCTGGACTGAGTCCCGAAGGCATTTATGCTAGTGATTTTATCGGGCTAAGTCCCGAAGGCATTTATGCTAGTGATTTTATCCGGGCTAAGACCCGAAGGCATTTGTGCGAGTTGATATATCCGGGCTAAGACCCAAAGGCATTTGTGCGAGTTGCTATACCCGGGTTAAGACCCGAATTCAATTGTGCTTGTGGTTATATCCGGCTAAATTCTGACGAAACTTGGGTTTGAAGGTGAGCGTTTTGTGCTGTAATAAATTCAATTAATACGCTCGAAAAACCCAAACTGTAAGGTATGTTTGCATGTGCATCGGAAAATTCGATTCGTTTTAAACAGTATTCGTTCAATCGACTAACGAACTTTCGGCTTTTAGATAGGTTGATACCTTGTGTGTGTATATGTTGATGAAGTGCGAAGTAAGTATGATTATGAGAATGTGTATTAATAAAGTGATTCATTTAGCTATGTGAATGTAATACTTTAGTCAAAGCCGATTTCGTTACTTGAAACTTACTAAGCTTTAAAATGCTTACCCCGTTGCTTTGGCTCTCTTTTTATAGATTTTGTTCGTTAGCTATCGGATTCGGGATCATCGAAGTCGAAGTCATCCACACTATCAAAGCCCTTTTGTGACAGCCCTCAAGTGACCCTAGTCGGAAAGCGGTCTCGGGACCGCTAGACCGAGTCACCAAATTATTTGAATGTGATAATTATTGCCTAAAATATGTGAATATAAATGTGTGAAAGTTTTAAGCTTCGATTTAGTTAAATGCATGTGAATTTAGTTGATAGGACTTATGTGAGAAAATTTAGAAATGTGCTAGGCAAATGCAAGTGGCCTAATAGTGCATGTAATCAAAGGGGTGGACTTGCATGTCAATTTCCCCCCATTTAAGTACTAGTGGCCGGCCATGACAAGGGATGATGGGCAAAACATGTCATGAAACATGTTGTGTTAATGGAAAAATAAAATAAGAAGCATGGGCAATAAACTAATAAGAAATTGAAGGAAGAAAACAAAGAAAAAAAAATGTGTTCATCATTCTCATGCATGACCGAAAAAAAAAGAACAAAAAGTCTTTCTCATTTTGTTCTTCTTGGCCGATTGTGAAGAGGAAGTAGGGAGGGAGGCATTCGGTCATCCTAGGCTAATAGCAAGGTAAGAAGTTTATATTAGTTCATGAAATTTTGGTTAATCTTGAGTAAGATATCAAACTACTTTTGTAACCCATGTAGAAATTTTGATTTGTGTTATGGTCTAGGGCTTTCGGCTATGGTATTTGACAATGGTGAATTTTGTTGTTCCATGTTAAATTTAGATGAGCAAAGATAGATGAGTGTTTGAACTATACAATAATCATATGTGAGCAATGGGTGCTAAAGGGAAAGAAATCGGCTACCTTATTATGTACCAAGGCCGAATGTGTACTTGGTAAAGGAGGGTTGTTATTGAACATTAGGTCATGTCCCTAGTGAATGGATGAATTGGTAACCATTGTGTATGAAGATTTGCTTTACTATGTTTTTGTTAGCAAGATGAGAAACGAGTTAAGATGGTCTTGGTGTAATTGCCGAATGCATGTTTAAGGAATTGGTTAAGTACATTGTTATTAAATGCTTGCTGTTAAGGAGTTTTGAGTTGGTTATAAATTGGGTTTAGTGTTCGAGGAACATTGGTTTGGACACCTAGTGCCGAATGTGTTCAAACGCAACTTACCAAGTGCATAAATATGATAATGCTATGATGGTAGACTTAATTGGAATTCGGCATTGTAAGTGATGCTTTGGGCTCTTGTGTTGGTTAGGGACAAAATGTATGTTATGAGGAACTAAATGATGTATATGAATTCGAAAATGCAAGGTATTAAGCTAGTCCTATTATTCGGTGGTGCATGAGTAGAGCACATGTATAATGCTTGAATAACTAGTCAATAAAATTATTCGCACCTAATTGTATAATATGAATGTATTTAATCGAATAGTTAAATTGATAAATTATTAAATAAGCTCTATCTGTTTGAATTAAGCTCAAGAGCTTAGAGGACCAAAGTTGGATAAGGGAAGGAAAAAGTGATCGAATAGCCGTCGAAACCGTTCGACAACATCCGAGGTAAGTCTTCGAGTAATGACCCTACTTGAATTATATTGAAATGATTAGTCATACTATGACGGATAGCCGAATGTGCATAGAGACTATGTTATAAAGGCAATTGAAATCATGCTCTTTGTGTGTGGCTATTGAGCCGAAATTGGAAAGGTTTAATAAATGTTTTGTGTTTGAGCCTTAGTAACTAAAATGAAATATGGATGTGTCATGATTATTGATATATGTGTGCATGAGCATTTGAATGATATCTGGACTGAGTCCCGAAGGCATTTATGCTAGTGATTTTATCCGGGCTAAGTCCCGAAGGCATTTATGCTAGTGATTTTATCCGGGCTAAGTCCCGAAGGCATTTAAGCTAGTGATTTTATCCGGGCTAAGTCCCGAAGGCATTTATGCTAGTGATTTTATCCGGGCTAAGACCCGAAGGCATTTGTGCGAGTTGATATATCCGGGCTAAGACCCGAAGGCATTTGTGCGAGTTGCTATACCCGGTTTAAGACCCGAAGGCAATTGTGCTTGTGGTTATATCCGGCTAAATTCCGAAGAAACTTGGGTTTGAAGGTGAGCGTTTTGTACTGTAATAAATTCAATTAATACGCTCGAAAAACCCAAACGATAAGGTATGTTTGCATGTGCATCGAAAAAGTTGATTCGTTTTAAACAGTATTCGTTCAATCGACTAACGAACTTTCGGCTTTTAGATAGGTTGATACCTTGTGTGTATATGTTGATGAAGTGCGAAGTAAGTATGATTATGAGAATGTGTATTAATAAAGTGATTCATTTAGCTATGTGAATGTAATACTTTAGTCAAAGCCGATTTCGTTACTTGAAACTTACTAAGCTTTAAAATGCTTACCCCGTTGCTTTGGCTCTCTGTTTTATAGATTTTGTTCGTTAGCTAACGGATTCGGGATCATCGAAGTCGAAGTCATCCACACTATCAAAGCCCTTTTGGTACTCTTTTAGTTGAACTCTGGATATGGCATGTATAGGACTACCCTTTGTTGTTTTTTTCAAGTACTTTTTGTGATGTATGTGTGTACAGCCATGCGAAAATGGCTCGTAGAAGTGGAGTATGGCATTAGACCATTTGTGTTTATGTATATATATATGGTTTCATGATGTGACTATGGACTGGAATGGAAGTGTTGGGCAAATGATCAGCCATTGGAATGGCTAAATATGATCATATGTGGACCTATGTATGACAAAACTCTAGTTGGTCCACGGTAACCACGAAATAGGTAAAGTTTACCTTGAAAACAGATGCTGACAGCAGCAGTGGTGTGGATTTGAAAAATCACTAAAATTTGTAGGAATGGAATTAAATAGTGAATAAATTATGTAATCTAACCTTTATGAATCTATTTTCATATGAAAGTAACGAAATGATCATATGAATAGTATATTAAGAGATATTAAAGTTCTCGTGAAACAGGGCCAGAACGGTTTCTGGATCTCCTGTTTCGATTTTGAAAATTTACCATAAATTATCCACAGACAATTAGAAGTCATGGCTTATATGTATAGATTCCCCTTTGAGTCTAGTTTCATTAGAAACAAACAGCATGAGTATGGAAGCTCTGTACAGGGAGATATCCAAGTCGTAATATGTGAAGGCAGAGTAGTCGAACCTAGAATCAGGGGAGATTTTAACTAATAAACTGTACCAATTGGCCTGACCAAAAATTCTAGAAATAAATCCACAGATGGATATATGAGTCTAATTTCAGGGAAAATTTACGGAATCAGTTTTCGAGTTTAGAACTCGAGATATGATTTTTAAGGCAACAGTGACTCAGTTAGCCAGCCTGTCTGGAAATTTTTTTTAAATGGACTGTGAAACAAAGTAATTAAGTCTGTTAGCACCTCGCGTTCGACTCCGGCAACGGTCTCGGGTACGGGGTGTTATAATTTATTGGTATCAGAGCTACGGTTTAGTCGATTCTAGGACTACCGTAATACGTTTGGGTCTAGCTATACATGCCATTATGTGATTAATTGATAGTGTGGTGATTTCTGACATTTGAATTTGTGTTTATTTATAGTAATGGATTCCGATCCCAACCGAGCGATAGCTGATGATGTGGAGAGTGTGGCGCCTGCTCCCGTACAAGGGACAGCGCCGGTGGACTCTCAACCTATTGCTAGCTATCCGAATGATGAGGCTAGGCAAGCTTTTTATACCGTGATGAATGATTGGTTCAACCAATGCATTCGAACTAATACGGCTGTTCTACAACCTCCATTCCCGACTAATACAACCCCCGCATCTACAATACCTCCAGTAACTGACCAAATAAGGTCAAATAAGCCCCCAGTTGATAGAATCCGAAAACATGGGGCTACTGAATTTAAAGCTACGGATAGCGACGATGCCGAGCAAGCTGAATTTTGGTTGGACAACACTATCCGGTACTCGATGAGCTATCTTGTACACCCGATGAATGCCTAAAGTGTACTATCTCCTTGCTACGCGATTCTGCCTACTATTGGTGGAGTACTCTGACTTCTGTTGTGCCCCGAGAGCAAGTAACTTGGGAGTTTTTCCAAACTGAGTTTCGGAAAAAGTATATCAGTCAGAGATTTGTTGATCAAAAACGAAAGGAATTTCTTGAGCTTAAGCAAGGTTCTATGTCAGTTACTGATTACGAGCAAAAATTTGTTAGACTTAGTAGATACGCTCGGGAATGTGTTTCGTCCGAGGCTATCATGTGTAAACGCTTCGAGGATGGGCTGAATGAAGATATAAAAATGTTCGTTGGCATTCTTGAAATACGAGAGTTCGTAGTACTTGTCGAGCGAGCTTGTAAAGCCGAAGAGCTTAGAAAGAAAACAAAAGTTGATGTGGGAACTGGAGAGTTTGTAAAAGATCCTCGGGAAAGTCTCTTCAACAGGCATCGAAGAAATTTCGAGATGATGTGGGCCGGTCTAGAGGCACTTCGGGCCTTTTTAGACGAGATCGTGATCGACCCCTGTGGGTACACGAGGCACTTCGGTCGCCAGTCTTGGGAATGAACGTCGAGACAAAACGGAGTGTCAGCATTGTGGTAAATGGCATTCAGGGAGCTGTAGGTTCCATGACCGCTCCTGCTATAAGTGTGGATCAGCTGACCACTTTATCAAGGATTGCCCGAGGTTGCCTGAACAAAATGTAAGTCAGAGTGGGAAACCAAGTGCTACTACTGCTCGGGTAGACCGTCTAGAAACACGGGTAATGCTAGTGGTGGTCAGAGAGGATCTAGAGATGCTACAACCAGATCTGAGGCTCGTACGCCTGCTAGAGCTTATGCTATACGTGCCCGCGAGGATGCTTCTTCGCCTGTTATTACCGGTACTTTTACTCTCTTTGATACTATGTAATTGCTTTGATTGACCCGGTTCTACTCATTCTTATATATGTGAAACCTTAGCATCCAGTACGACTTTACCTATTGAGTCTACTGAGTTCGTAATTCGAGTGTCAAATCCCTTGGGTCGTTACGTGCTTGTCGACAAAGTGTGTAAGAAATGTCCCCTAGTAATTCGAGGTTCCTGTTTTCCGGCGGACTTGATGCTTCTGCCATTTGATGAATTTGATGTTATTCTCGGTTTGGATTGGTTGACCGTGCATGATGCGGTTGTGAATTGCAAAAGCAAGACTATTGATTTGAGGTGCGCAAATAACGAAGTAATCCGAGTTGAGTCTACGACTTGGATGGGTTGCAGCTGTAATATCCTCAATGTTGGCTCAGAAATATGTAAGAAAGGGTATGAAGCATACCTTGCGTATGTACTTGATAACAAGGAATTAGAAAAGAAACTTGAGTCGGTACCAGTAATTTGTGAATACCCGGATGTTTTTCTCGAAGAATTACCGGGTTTACCACCTGTTCGGGAAATAGAGTTTGGCATCGAACAGTACCTGGACCACACCGATTCGATAGCTCCGTATCGTATGGCACCAACGGAATTAAAGGAGTTGAAAGCTCAGTTGCAAGAGTTGGTGGATAGAGGTTTCGCTCGCCCGAGTTTTTCACCTTGGGGTGCACCAGTGTTGTTTGTGAAAAAGAAGGACGGAACCATGAGGTTGTGCATCGACTATCGTCAGCTTATAAATGACAATAAAGAACAATATCCGTTACCGTGTATTGATGATTTGTCGATCAACTGAAGGGAGCCTCAGTGTTCTCAAAAATAGATTTGAGATCGGGCTATTATCAGTTGCGAATTCGAGATTCGGACATACCCAAAACTGCCTTCAAATGAGATATGGTCACTACGAGTTCTAGTGATGCGTTTGGGCTCACTAATGCCCCTGCGGTATTTATGGATTTGATGAATCGGATCTTCAGACCATATTGATCGGTTCATGTTGTGTTCATTGATGACATCTTGGTCTATTCAAGAGATGAGACCGAACATGCTAAGCACCTGGATTGTGTTACAAATTTACGGGATAAGCAGTTATATGCCAAGTTCAGTAAATGTGAGTTTTGGTTACGAGAAGTTAGCTTTTTGGGTAATGTAGTATCTGTATCGGGCATTCGAGTTTATCCGAGCAAAATTTCAGCCATACTTAACTGGAAGCCTCCAGAAATATTACCGAAGTTCGGAGCTTCCTGGGCTCGCTGGTTATTACCGACGATTTATAAAAGGTTTCTCGATGATAGCCCACCAATGACGAAGCTACTTCAAAAGGATGTTAAGTTCGAATGGACGGAGAAATGTTAGAAAGTTTCGATCAACTGAAAACTTATTTGACAGAAGCTCCAATTTAGTGCAACCCGATCAGGCAAAGAGTTGTCATTTATAGTGACGCATCCCTACTTGGGTTGGGTTGCGTATTGATGCCAAGAAGGTCGAGTTGTGGCCTATGCGTCGAGACAATTGAAGCCACACGAGAGAAATTATCAGACCCATGATCTCGAACTAGCCGCCATCGTATTGCTTTGAAAATATGGCGACATTATTTGTTTGGTGAGAAGTGCCATGTATTTTGGATCACAAAAGTCTCAAATATTTGATGACCCAGCGAGACTTGAATTTGCGACAAAGCCGTTGGCTTGAGTTGTTGAAAGATTATGAGCTTGTCATTAATATCACCCGGGAAAGGCAATGTGGTTGCGGACGCCTTAGCCGGAATCACTGTTTGCTTTGCGAGCGATGAATGTACACTTGTCTGTTCTACCCGACAATGTGTTAGTAGCTGAATAAAAGCCAAACCATTATTGATTCATCAAATTCGAAGCTCAGAAAGTCGATGATGAATTGGTTGCAAACGGCTGAGTGTGTTCCGAAAAGAATCGGAGTTTCAAATTGATATGATGATTGTTTGAGGTCAGATCGTTTGTGTTTCAAGGAATTCGGAACTCATTTCGATGATCTGACGAAGCCCATTAGCGAATGTCATTCCGGGGTACGAAATGTACACGATTTGAAACGTCGATTTTGGTGGCATGGTATGAAACGAGACATCTCCGACTTGTTTCGAGATGTTTAATATGTCAACAAGTGAAGCGGAACATCAAGTGCCTTCAGGATACTTCAGCCGATCATGATACCTGAGTGGAAATGGATCAAGTCACAATGGACTTGTGTCCGGACTCCATTGTCACAAGTAAGAAGGATGCGATTTGGTTGTTGTTGATAGACTGACTAAGTGGCTCACTTTATCCCCGTGCGTACGGATTTCCATTGGATAAACTAGCTGAATTGTACGTTTCTCAGATTGTGAGATTACACGGGTACCGATTTCTGTGTGTCGGATAGAGATCCAAATTCACCTCGCGATTTTGGAAGAATTGCAAGAAGCTTTGGGTACCAAGCTGCATTTAGCACCGCTTTTCATCCACAAACCGATGTCAATCCGAGCGGGTAATTCAGATACTTGAGGATATGTTGAGATGTTGCATCCTTGGTTTAGTGGTTCATGGGAACGTATTTACCATTGATGAATTCACTTACAACAATAGTTTCAATCAAGTATTAAGATGGCACCTTACGAGCTTTGTACGGGCGTAAATGCCGTACACCATATTGGACGAGCTCGGTGAAAGTAAAATTTTCAGAGTGGATTTGATTAAAGATGCTGAACAGAAGGTAAAAGTAATCCGTGAAAGTCTAAAGATAGCCTAAATCGCCAGAAGTCGTACGCGATCTGAAACGAAAAGACATGAGTATCAGGTGGGATAAGTGTTTCTTAAAGTTTCACCTTGAAAAAGATACTCAGATTGGGCGTAAGGCAATTGGTCCGAGTTCATCGGGCCATACAAATATCGAACGATCGGTCCAGTTGCGTATCATTGATTTGCCCCCTGAACTTGAAAGATTCACATCTTTTTCATGTTTCGACGCTATAGCTGATCATCGCACATAATTAGCCACAGAGGGAAATTCAGCCGATATGAGTTATGAAGAAGCGATGCATATCCTAGCTCGTGAGTGAAAGGTTGCAAACAAAAGGGTTCCGTTATAAGGTGTTATGGCTCAAACACGGGATCGAGGAAGCTACTTGGGAAACCGAGAGCTCGATGAAAGAACGATACCCAAACTATTTACTGGTAGATTTTCGGGGACGAAATTTCTTAAGTGGGGAGTTGTACAGCCCTAAGTGACCGATCGGAAAGCGTCCGGACCGCTAGACCATCACAATTTTTGAATTATAATTTGCCTTAATTAATATAATGTGTGAAATTTTAAGCTTGATTAGTTATTGCATGTGATTTAGTTGATAGATTATGGAGAAAATTTAAAATTGCAGGAAATGCAGTGCCTATAGTGCATGTTCAATGGTGGATTGCATGTCATTCCCCCATTTATACTAGTGGCCGCCATGCAAGGATGATGGGCAAAACTTCATGAAACATGTTGTGTTAATGGAATAATTATGCATGGTCATAAACTAATGAAATTGAAGGAAGAAACAAAGAAAAAAAATTTCATCATCTCATACATGACCGAAAAAAAAAAAAAGTCTTTCTTTTTGTTCTTCTTGGCCGTTGAGAGAATAGAGGGGAACTGTCACTAGGTAATAGCAGTAAAGTTTATTAGTTCATAATTTGGTTACTTGAGTAAGATCAAACTTTTGTAACCATGTAGAAATTATTTGTGTTTGGACTAGGCTTCGGTAGGTATGAATGTATTTTGTTGTTCCATGTTAAATTTAGATGAGCAAAGATGATGAGTGTTGAACTATACAAATAATATGTGAGCAATGTGCTAAGGAAAGAAAGGCTACTTTATTCCAAGGCCGAATGTGTACTTGGTAAAGGAGGGTTGTTATTGAACATTAGGTCATGTCCCTAGTGAATGGATGAATTGTAACCATGTGTATGAAGATTTTTGCTTTACTATGTTTTTGTTAGCAAGATGAGAAACGAGTTAAGATGGTCTTGGTGTAATTGCGAATGCATGTTTAAGGAATTGGTTAAGTACATTGTTATTAAATGCTTGTTGTTAAGGAGTTTTGAGTTGGTTATAAAATTGGGTTTAGTGTTCGAGGAACATTGGTTTGGACACCTAGTGCCGAATGTGTTCAAACGCGACTTACCAAGTGCATAAATATGATAATGCTATGATGGTAGACTTAATTGGAATTCGGCATTGTAAGTGATGCTTTGGGCTCTTGTGTTGGTTAGGGACAAAATGTATTTTATGAGGAACTAAATGATGTATATGAATTCGAAAATGCAAGGTATTAAGCTAGTCCTATTATTCGGTGGTGCATGAGTAGAGCACATGTATAATGCTTGAATAACTAGTCAATAAAATTATTCGCACCTAATTGTATAATATGAATGTATTTAATCGAATAGTTAAATTGATAAATTATTAAATAAGCTCTATCTGTTTGAATTAAGCTCAAGAGCTTAGAGGACCAAAGTTGGATAAGGGAAGGAAAAAGTGATCGAATAGCCATCGAAACCGTTCGACAACATCCGAGGTAAGTCTTCGAGTAATGACCCTACTTGAATTATATTGAAATGATTAGTCATACTATGACGGATACTGAATGTGCGTAGAGACTATGTTATAAAGGAAATTGAAATCATGCTCTTTGTGTATGGCTATTGAGCCGAAATTGGAAAGGTTTAATAAATGTTTTGTGTTTGAGCCTTAGTAACGAAAATGAAATATGGATGTATCATGATTATTGATATATGTGTGCATGAGCATTTGAATGATATCCGGGCTAAGTCCCGAAGGCATTTATGCTAGTGATTTATCCGGGCTAAGACCCGAAG